>NW_026874699.1:0-16601 GCF_032173495.1 Musca vetustissima
TAGATAGAGTTATGCAAATTTCGTGCAAATCAGAAGATATATAGGAGCTATAGTACACATTTACATGAAATCGTACGAAACTATATATGGGAGCTATATGTAAATTTGGACCGAATTTCTCTAAACTTGGCAGACATCATTCTAGACCTAAATGATTAGGATGTACCAAATTTCGTGCAAATGGAAAGATATATTCAGAGGGACTTGTGGGAACAATTTACATGAAATCGGACGAAACTATATATGGGAGCTATGTCAAAATCAGGGCCGATTTTCATGAAACTAGGCAGACATCATTCTAGGCTCAATTTAGTACGTCATGCCAAATTTCGTGCCAATCGAAGGATATATATGGACTTCGGTGCACCATTTACCTGAAATCGGACGAAACTATATATTGGAGCTATATCTAAATCTGGACCGATTTTCACGAAACTTGGCAGACATCATTCTAGACCTAAATGATTAGGCTGTACCAAATTTCGTGCAAATCGAAAGATATATGGGCAATATTGCCAATTTTTTAATATTCCATTTTCAAAAAATCAGCTTTTTTGTTTTTGTGGCACATCAATGATTTTTGGTACACATATAGAGAAAAATGTTCTGACTCCGAAACCGTTCGCGATCAAATTTTTGGTTGATGCGCGCAAAAGTTATCGAGGTTTTAATTTAGGGCATAAGAAAAAATCTTAAAATGACGCCGTTTATTATATTGACCAAAAACGTTGATATATATCTTCCTCCGTAAAATAAGAATATGAATATATTATAATAATCGCGAAAAAGTTGTACATCTTCGCGAAATATGAGAAAACTAATAAAAATATAGGAGATTACGTCAATATTTTCATTATATTAATGACATACACACACATAAAAATTAATTTAAAAATATCTACATAATCTAAACACCATGGTGAATCAAATGATATCAAAATCACACAAGTCCGTGTAGCGGTTTCTAAATCACAGCGACAACAAAACAATATATTGAGGAAAAATATTTGTTTTTGGTTCGAAAAAATAATGTCATATTTATTTTTTTTAATTTTTTATACAAGAAAATTCAGAAAAAAATTTTGGGGTTATTCTGCTATTTTACCCGAATTTCGCCGAAAAATTGACATATATAATAATAATCACTTTTTGTGTATAAGTATACGCCTTGCGGATTATATCAAGACCCTTCCGTTAAATCTTAGAATTCTATAAATAGGAATAAATCTTAAAATAAAATAATATTATGAAATATACATTTTAAATTGCGTGTAAATCGCGTAATTCTCAAAATCATTTGATGCGCATGCGGTTTCCAGGAAGTACTGAAGTTTATCTTCCAATCCATACATATTTTGCGAAATTTCATTTGACGGCTAAGATGTGCCGCACGTTACATTGAAGTACCCAAAAAATCGTAAAACGCGAATAATTTCCGAAAACTCCATATGCCATTAACGCGCATCCGATTTCGGTGTGCACCCTAAAAAAATACATCGATCTATACCGATTTCAATGTGGTCCATTAAGAACCATGGATGTGCCAGCACAATCTATTTTTGAGATAAATTGCGTACATCTCTCTTTCGGCTGAAGTTTTTAAAGTTCTCTTTTCGAAAAAGATCAAAATCCGTATGAGGTCATTTATTGAAGCGGAAATGATACACAGAAAACGCAAATAAATCCGCGATATTTTCAAAAACATTTTTTGCCAAATTTCGTGTTTTTGGAAGGTCAGTTCCCGCCGTTCTAGTAGATGGATTTTCACGAAAAAGATTTTATATCATCCGAAACGTAAAAAACCTTATTGATCGCGGGTACCCATATCATTCAGTTGACAGATCTAAAAATTTGGCCCGAAAAATAGTTTTTTTAGAAATTTGATCGCACAAAATTCGCACCTTCGGATGAGTATTATTCTGAAGCTGTGCATACTACATACACAAAATACATATCAAATTACGCAGATTCGTGACTACAATAATCTTATAAACGATTTTTATAAATTCCTATTTGCGTATTAAAACTAGAAGTAAAATTAAAAAACACTCAATATCGAGCTTCAAAATGTCAGCATCATTTAAAGGTAGATGCAGTTAAAATTTTGAAAAATGATACAAAGAGGGTGTAGTCCCCATTTTGTTGGCTTCTAGTTTTATTTTGACACGAAGGCCGTGCAATGAGTGGCTTAGTCACAAATCGATAGAGAACATAAAAAAACTGTTTTGCCTCAACCTGTTTTTACACATTTTTTTGCATTAAAGTAGACACAGCTTCCACCAAAATAAAGTTTGGAGGTCAATATCATGAACAGTTTGCAACGACAGATCAATTAACCCAAAACTATTCACTTTTTTCATATACTTAAGTAGTTCCCGAGTTATAAAGGGGTGAACCTCCGCTTCAGCTATGTTAAAAAATTGGCAATATTGCCCATATAGGGACCGTTTACATTAAATCGGTTAAATATATATATATATATATATATGGGAGCTATATCTAAATCTGAACCGATTTTTCCCAATTTCAATAGGGTTCGTGACCTACGCCAAATTTCATCCAATTCGGATCATAAATGCGACCTGTACTTTGTTTACAATTTAACATGGCAGACATACAGACGGCCGGACGGACGGACATGCATAAATCGACTTAGAAAGTGGTCACAGTGTGGTAAAGGGTATAAAAATACACATCGCATGGAACTACATGTGCGTGTGTGTATGCGTGTGTTTAGAGTTAACCAAAAGCAATTGCAAAGCAGCGTAAAAGTCAAATCATAGGGCGACAATCATTTATAAATCGAAGGATATATGTTGATTTGGTTGTGTGGATGTGTGTGTTTAGAATAATGTTAAGAGTGTATGGGACTGTGGGAATGTGGTTTGAGTGTGTGTGAGTTTAACAAAATATCCACATTGCCTTATTCTGTGCGGTAATTGCACTGAAGTACATACTTGTCGGATTTCTATGTTAGTAAAGCGGGCACAGTTAGTTGCCTTTAATTTAATGAGTTTTAGTTCATGATCCGTATAGTTTAGAATCATTAGATATGTAAGTACATAGTTTTACAAGAAATATTTATTAAAAAAAATGCTATGGGTTAAACGCGTTGGACTTGACCAATTTTAATAATGAACAGAACAAAATGTTAATGGACATTTATTAATTTCAACATAATTTAAAAAGCAAATTTCATGGTCACTGCTGATAACCGTTTTGCAAATAAGAAATGTTTTAGATAATATAAAACCCTCTTATTCACTTATATATAAAAAACCACACATATGCTCTGCCATACAGCTGCTGTTTGTACATTTCACAGAGCACCCGCCTGGCTGCCACCACATAAAAGAGGCCAACAATAATGCGAGCAACCAGTCACCGTAAATTGCGTACATCATCAGTTGGATCGGATGAAAATGATTGTCTTTTTTCGATTTCAATTCCTGATTCCAAACAACGATTCTCAAAGTCTTCAACCGTCTGGAAATAAATCACAAAAAGATAGATAATGAATAGATTTGCTTATTAAGAAATAAATGTTTTAGAAAATATAACGTTTAAAGTTTTGTTATACTTTCAGCCATAGTATGGTCGACGGTTTTATTTTAAATTGATAACTCAATGAAGTAACCAATGTTTCGGGAAAACGGGTTGCAAGTTTGATGCTGACACAATAAATCGGCAATATCTTCAAGAGTTGTTGAGAATTTTACTTGACATCTTAAAGGGACATTCTGTAATTAGTGTAGGTTCGAATTAAATAGAAAACCAAAATTAAATTTTTGAAAAGTGAGAAAATGGGATGCTCCTATCAGTGGTATATGAGATGCTCCTATCATTGGTATATGATAGGAGCATCTCTTTTGCATGTACCCAAAATAGTGAAAGGTATCATATAGTCAAATCAGCCGGACATTTGTACTTTATCTTTTTTGGATTTTAAAGCTGTGAAATAAACTCCTAATACTTAGAATGCAGTGGATGACCAAATACGATAAAAAGGTTTTCCGAAATTTCTACTGAAGATGTATGGGGACGATTTAAGATATAATGTTCAGTTCAGGATGAGTTGTTGGAATTTCGTATCGGCGAACGTTCTACTAAATGGAACTTAAACAAGTAAAAAAAAAACACTAAGGAATATAGTAAAGTCGGACTGGGCCGACTATATGATACCCTTCACCACTTTGGGTATATTCTACATATGTATCCTAACAGACGTCGAATATGTGATGTATTTATCTATATGTTTGGTTTACATATAGATAAATATATCATCAATCCCTATGTTAAATTTTGTAAATCGATTTAAAGCAAACTTGACACACGCCATTATTTATTTGGTGTACAATTAACCTGAATAGGTCGAAATTATACACTGTGTTGCATAACTATAGGCGCATTTTTAATTCAATTGGTATGTTAGTTGACAAATAAAATCGACCCATTATGTTATTGATCACAATAAAATGAACAAAAAAAACATATTATTAAACAAAAATAATTAATTTACTCTTTATGGTTTGTAGTGTTCAATTCAATTCTTGATTTTGTGTTGCTTAGTTTCTAAGAAATTCCTCGAAAAGCTTACGCCAATTCAGATTGAACATGGAAGGATACAATGATGGAAAAATATGGTTATTTTTGAGCAGAAACAAAGACAAAAGGGAGCCATTGCACTATGGGTAAAAAGTATGATTTTTTGGCATAAAGTCAATTTTTTTTGTTTTCATATTTTGAAATGTAACTGATTTCCTAAATGTAGACACCCATATTAGAAAAAAAAACATTCAATATCAAAGGGGGTGGCAACCCTTTTTTTGCTGGCGAGCTTTAAAAGTCAGCAGTTTGAAAGTCACATTGTTTTGGTACAACTGGCGGTAAAAATCAGCTAAGTTCGAGTGCTTGTAATTTGACAAAATTGAAAAAAATAAAATGTGTAATTATGGAAAACGTTAATGCAGGTATGTAAAATTAAAACGAGATGCCCTTTTTGTCATATTTGTCTGTTGTTGTAATACTGTGAAATGTTTTGTTTATGTATAACATTATATAAAATCTATAAATTGTAGTTTTGTTCCGTGGAGTGTAACTTGTGAATGGCAAAGCATTGCAAAAAGGTGTAATTGCCAAGTTATTAACAAAAGTGTGTTAATTAATGGGTAACTAGCCTTTTTTGTGCTTTTTTGAGCCAACTCGTGTTTTTTACTGATAAACATGTGTTTGCCCATGCAGCGCTTATTGAAATTTGGAGCAGCAAAAATCGCTCAGATGATTCAGTTATGAAATATGTGTTACAGAATATCAATAATATCAGTTTAAATGAAGACCAAATGCGTTTGATATCGAAACAAGTTAAAGATTTTGATAATTATATAAAAAAAATCATTTGCCAAAGTTCAACCGTAAAAGTATAATTATAGTAATGGATGAGCAGTATGTTTCCCCAAACAAAATAGGTAGCCCAAAATTAAATTATGAACATGCTGGACCTAGGCTAAAAAGGAAATTAGCCTCCGAAGTTTCTTCACAAAATATGCTATATCATTGCTGCTACGGTTTCAGCCACAATATTCAACGACAGAGACATGGCCTTTGTTTTGAATAAAGCAGTCAGTAATGGAAATATAGCCGAAGTAAGGAACAAACATTTTGTTATATGCTGTTATATAAAATAGTGTCCCAAATCATATGAAAATAGGTAGGTCATCTTCGGAGCATAAAAATTGTATACAAACCAAATTTCACTGCAATAGCATTATAAACAAAAAAGTCGGGACAAATCGGCCAGATCGGCTATATAGCAGCTATATGAAATAGTGCCCCAAATCATATGAAAATTGGTAGGTCATCTTGGGAGCATAAAAAATGTATACAACCCAAATTTCAATTCAATAGCTTTAAAATTAGAGTTTATGCCAAAATAAACGTAAAAAAAACATAGTGCATTGATTAGACTTGCAAGCAGCCGGGTGGGGAACTCCCCCACCCAAACGCGAAATATTACCACCTGTATATAGAAGCTATGCTATATTTATATCTGAACCGATTTCAAGGAGAATTACCAAAGAGTAATTTATATTAACTTCAGTACGTTGTGCTAATCGGCCTAGCTATGGATCTTTTGTGCAACATTTACTTAAAATCGGACGAAAATATACATATATAGAAGGTATATGCAAATCTCAACTGATTTTCTAGAAACTGAGCACACACCATTCTAGAATTAATTTATATAGGAGAAATATGCAAATCTCAACAGATTTTCAAGAAACTTAGCACACACCATTCTACAATTAATTTAGTACGGTTTGCCAAATTCATGTAAACTAAAACATATATAAGGGCTTTAGTGCTCCATTAACATAAAATCGGACGAAAATATATATGGGAGCTATATCTAAATCTAATCCGATTTTCAGGAACCTTAACACACATCATTCCTGACTTAAGGGGACCCCCCCCCATTCTCGGTGTCAAAATTTTTTTTGATTTAATTCGAATCTACTCTAATTCTAGAATGTTCCTACAAAAGTGAATATCTCAAGAACTCTTGAAGATATAGCCGATTTATTGTGTCAGCATCAAGTGACGGCTAAAGGGCTTCTCAAACTTTAAACGCGTTTTTCTCAAAACGAATGGCGGGCACGATAACTCAAAAAATAATAATCCAATCGGTTTCAAATTTTGACACGTTTCTCTGGGAGTGTGTAGCTCTCGTATGAACTAGGATAAGATCTTCCTTATTTTTTAACTTAGTTTGTGGTAAAAAATAGGCGATTTTCCATAAAAATTTTTTCAAAGTTCCGCCATTTTGTTAATTGTTGTGAGAAGTCAATAATCCTAGTTCATACGAGAGCCAGACATGTCCTCTTTCTAACACAGTTGGAATTTTCGGATTCCGATGTTCCAGTGAGGAGTTATCATGCCCGCCATCGAAAATATGGACTTTTCTTTGAACCCAAAAAACAACAACAAAACAAAAACAACAAATTTTGGTAAATTATTTTTCTTCCTTTTTAAATCTTCAAATATATATGTGCCAAGTTACAAACCTTAACAAGCATTGGTATTCATTTACCAGCCCATTTAAAATCTTAAAAATAAAAAATCGTGAAGGGGGGGGGGGGTTTCCCTTAATTCAGTACGCTATATATCAAAATTCGTGCAAATCGAAATATTTGCAAGTATATTGGTGCATCAGTGTAAATCATTCTAAAGTATATATTGGAGCTATATCTAAATTACCTAAAATCTAGCGAAACTTTATATGGGAGCTATAGCCAAATCTGAACTGATTTTCACGAAACTTAGCACAAATCATTCTACACTATACCAAATTTCGTGCAAATCGAAAGATATATGGGCGCATTGGTGCACCATATACATTAAATCGGACGAAAATATATGTGGCAGCTATTGCTAAGTCTGAAAGGATTTCCACGAAACTTAGCACACTTCATTCTAGACTTAATTAAGGGAACCCCACCCATTCTCGATTTTAATTTTTCAAGATTTTCAATGGGCTGATAAATCAATACCAATGCTAGTTAAGGTTTGTAACTTTGCACATATATATTTGAAGATTTAAAAGAGAAGAAAAATAATTTACAAAAAAATGTTGTTATTGTTTTGTTGTTGTTTTTTTGTAATTAAAGAAAAGTCCTTATTTTTGATGGCGGGCATGATAACTCCTCACTGGAACATCGGAATCCGAAAATTCCAACGGTGTTAGAAAGAGTACATGTCTGGCTCTCGTATGAACTAGGATTTTTGACTTCGCTCTAAAATTAACAAAATGGCGGGCCTTTGAAAAAATATTTTTGGAAAATAGCCGATTTTTTAGCAAAAGCCAAGTTAAAAAATAAGGAAGATATTCACTGATTGGCTTTATCCTAGTTCATACGATAGCTATACACTCACAGAGAAACGTGTAAAAAATATTAGTTTTTGAGTTATCGTGCCCGCCATTCGCAAAAAAATGTTTAGAGAAAAACGCGTTTAAAGTTTGAGAAGCCCTTTAGCCGTCACTTGATGCTCGCACAATAAATCGGCTATATTTTCAAGAGTTCTTGAGATTTTCACTTGTAATTTTGAAGGGACTTTCTTGAATTAGTGTAGAATCGAATTAAATCAGGCCTTAAGTGCACTGTGCTAAATTTCGTGTAAATCGAATGATATATAGGGACTTTGGGAGGGAGCTATATCTAAATCTGAACCGATTTTCACAAAACTTTTCACAAACTTAGCACATATTCTAGCACTATGTGTTAGAATGAGTTCTTTAAATTTGCTCTAAGCGTGCAAATAATGTTCGTTTGTCCGTTTTTAACTTATCGACATGCGATAACTTACATTTTGCATAGAATTGATTATTGTCTGCAGGAAGATCAAGTTCGAAGATTGGATATTGTGTGTTTTGCTCATGTTTTCCAACCCTCCAAAAATAATCAATATTGGTCCTCATGTACGGGTTTAGAAGAATTTGTTATTTTTTTAACCTACACTATAATGTATAGTATACAGCTCTTTGTAATATTTTGGTATTTATCAGAGCACGCATAAAGTAACATTGAAGTACTAAATATCTACAACATGATGTTTATGAGCGAGTCTTGCTGTCATTTTTGAAAAAAAAAAAATTAAATTCGATAAATTTAAATGCACATATAAGTTTGACTTTCGGATTTCATTACCTGTCCCAATATATTAATATTGGCCATGTTTCGGGATTCCGCCCATGGTAGCCCTCAATATTCGGTATTTTGAAGATCTTAAACACGGTCTTTAACAGAATTCTTCTAATTTAATATAAGCAATACTTATTGAGCAGAAAATATCGCTACTTGAAATTATCAATATTGGCCCAAGTACCTGTATTTGGCTGTAATTTTATATTTTGGATGATCATCGAGTAGAAAATGTTCGAAGCAAAATTTGCCCAAGCTTTCAAGAAGCCTCCTTTGGGGATTAGGCACATTTTTCAACCTAATCAGCTTTAGTTGGTTGTTTTATTTGGTTGCATGAATCCTACTAAAAATTATTAATATTAATCCATCTTCGTGGGGTTGCACAAAACAGTACCTACAATATTCAGTATTTTGGGGAGTGTGGCCACTTATTTCAACCAAATAGGCTGTAATTTTATATTTTAGATGATCATTGAATACAAAATCTCCTTACAAAAAATTATAAACATTTGTCCATGTTTCCGGTTAGCACCAATATAATGATATCCCCCATTAATCTTCCTGCAAAAAACGTATATATCTTCATTCTCATTGTAGTAGCTGTAATATGTCATTGCGGTATATTGGGGGTTAAGACACAGTTTTGCGAAAAATTCTCTATTTATGTCCGTTTTCTCTATTTATGTCCATCCTTGTTTTACCCCAAATATAATGATCGCGTGTAAATTCAATTAAAAACTTTTCAATTCTTTTTTGTATTCTTACATAAAAAAATGTCAATAGAATTGAAAAAATTAATAAAAATTGGCAAATATCGGATTAAAGGAATGATACGCTACTAATTTTCGCCGAAAATATTTCAAAATAACAACTACGATATAGTGCTACCAAAATACCTCGATACCTAATTCGTGGAAACGCAAATATGCTTCATAATATTTTTTTGCAAATTTTTCGCGGTTTTCGACTTTTTCTCACCTTTTAAACCTTCCCTGAAGCTCCACGAACATTTCAAGACTAAGATAAGAAATATCCGTTCAGCCGTTCTCGAGTTTTAGCGAGACTAACGAACAGCAATTAATTTTTCAAGGCAATGGCAATCCAATTAATTGTAGAAAATTAACATATTTTGAGAATTTTCCATAATTGACAATTTCTTAAAGATAGACGCTGCCTATTTTCGCCCAAAATATGTCCAAAAATAACTCCAAAGAGATGAAACCATAAAGGTTCTATATAAAATGTGTGGAAATGCTAATATCTTTCAAAATATATTTTGCAACATTTTCCCGGATTTTTCAGAAACTTTAAGTCAAATCGGTCCAGCCGTTTCTTTAAAATAATTTTTGCAACATTTTCGCGGATTTTTCTCAAAATTTTATTTCATAAAAACCTTCCCCCTATAATTACCGACAACTTAAAGAAATTTTGAGTCAAATCGGTTCAGCCGTTTTCAATTGATGCGTTAGTATACATTTTTCATGCTCCATTTTTATATATATATAGATATGTGTGTGTGTTAAATTGCAAACCAGTTTACGGAAAAACAGATTTTTCACTTTACATCTACATGTTTTTATGGAAATTCGTGTATTACGTTTTATTCTAATATTAATGTGCAATTTTATCTGAGCATATGGTTGAACAAATGTGAGAGATTTTATGCTAAACATGTATATGATAGAATATAATATATATAAATGTTCGCTCATAAAAGTTTATAGGTTCCAATTTTCATTTTGCGTATATTTTTATTTGTTAACTGAACGATGCCAATCCTCAAAAATGTTAATATTTACTTCAGTGGTGTTAGCGGGTTATTTGGGATACCATTTGTATTTCGTTCTTGAAATTAGTCAGGCTGAATCCCAGTTTGTTGTTTTTATAAAAAAAAAACAACTATTTATTAGTGTATGGTATTGTCTTACGTTACCAGCGATACAACCTCAATGAGAAGTTCGTTTCGTTGGTGCCTGACTTCGTGGTCAACACGGCATTTGCAGACAACATATGACAAATTGTGACATCCTATGATAAATTTACTTTCATTCAGTCAGATTTAGAGTCGTCTGCGTAACATGGGACAAAATTATGGAAAACGATTTATGGCAAAATTGATTCACGCTATGCGGTACGCCGCAATGTTAAAAATTTAATTCCAATCAGACACCCGTTCGAAATACATATGAAAGCTATGGCTGCATCTAGGCCAATTTCAACAAAACCCAAAAACGTCATTGAAGTCTCAATTTGATACTTTGTGCAAAATTTCGTGTTAATCGGAAAAACATTAGGAGTTTGGTACACCAACTCTAGAGTTTTTATACCCTTCACCACACTGTGGTACAGGGTATTATGTCTTTGTGCATATGTTTGTAACAGGAAAAAGGAAACGAGATAGACACATGGTTCCTTTTGAGAATATGTATATAACCACTTTTTGAGTCGATTTAAGCATGTCCGTCCGTCCGTCTGTCTGTCTGTCCATGTATTGTTGTGAGCAAAGTACAGGTCGCATATATGATCCGAATTGGATGAAATTTGGCACAGCTCATTTGTTTGGCCCAAGGACGAACCCTATTGAAATTGGAAAAAATCGGTTCAGATTTAGATATAGCTCCCATATATAGTTTCGTCCGATTTAATGTAAATGGTGCACCAATGTCCCTATATATCTTTCGATTTGCACGAAATTTGTCATAACGTACTGAATTGATGCTGGAATGATGTGTGCTGAGTTTCGTGAAAATCGATTCAGATTTAGATATAGTTCCCATATATAGTTTCGTCCGATTGTGCACCAAAGTCCCTATATATCTTTCGATTTGCACGAAATTTGGCATAACGTACTAAATTGACCCTAGAGTGATGTCTGCCAAGTTTCGTGAAAATCGGTCCAGATTTAGATATAGCTCCCATATATAGTTTCGTCCGATTTTATGTAAATGGTGCACCAAAGTCCCTATATATCTTTCGATATGCACGAAATTTTACATAACGTGAGCCTAGTGAGCCTAGAATGATGTCTGTCAAGTGTCGAGAAAATCGGTCCAGATTTAGATATAGCTCCCATATATAGTTTCGTCCGATTTCATGTAAATGGTGCACCAAAGTCCCATATATCTTTCGATTTGCACGAAATTTGGCATAACATACTGAATTGATGCTGGAATGATGTGTGCTGAGTTTCGTGAAAATCGATTGAGATTTATATATATACATTCGTCCGATTTAATCTAAATAATGTACCAAGTTCTTATGTTGCATAGCGTTTTGAATTTAATCCAGAATAATATGTGCCATGTTTAGTGAACATCGGTTGAGATTTAGATATAGCTCCCTTATATTATAGATTGATTTTAAGTAATTGACGCACCAAGGAACCAATATATGGCTGATAGGAACAAAACGTACTGGAATCAGTATAACCTAACCTGTGACAAGTTTCGTTGAAATCTGTTCATATTTGGATATAGCATCCATATATAAGTAAATTGTTCATCAAACTCCTCATATTTGTTAGATTGACATCAAATTTTGCACAACTTACAAAATTGAGTATAGAATAACGTAGTTGGGTTTTCTAGAAGTACAGACCTAGCCCAACGGATGACCTTTTGATATTGGTTTGTTCCATTGTAACAAACAAATGACATGTTTATGGATAGATCTAGGTCGTTTCACATTTAGATAAATATCACATATTTTATTTCATACAATTTCATGATAATAGTTCTGTTTAATATACCCATAGTGGTGAAGGGTATCATATAGTCGGCCCCGTCCGACTTTACTACTTTCCTTACTGGTTTTGATAATAGTGTTTTTGCTAATAGAGAGCAAGACTTCTATGAGAGAGGCATTACGAAATTACCTTTTTAAATGGCTACAAATCATGCAACAAAGCGGTGCAAATTTTGCCCAAATCGGACATTCCGAATCATGTATATAATTCATCTAAAAGTAATGGATTTCTTTTTCCCCAAACTAATATAATGGTAACGAATTCATATTTCCAAAACTTTAAAAACAATGCATTCTGCATATGTTTGTGACATGCAAACGGATATTAGATAGTCCCATAGTAACTTTTTAAGAATTTTCATAGCTTCGCTTTATGAGTCGATTTATTTCCAAGTCTACATGAAAATACATCTTTCGAGCGATTGCTTTGGTACGTTCCCCTTAATAGCGTCTATTTTTAACTACCACTACCTAATATTTCATATATAGACCTCCCGATATTTAAATATACGTATGGTTGTGCTTTTACGGGGATAGTAAGGAGTTGAATGATAAAGAAATATCAAATATAACTACCCAATAGTCGGTACCTGTAGATTTTTTAATAAACTTCCAAACAAATATATATCGTTTCAAAAGTTATTTACCCAATGGTTTATTAAATAAAATCCTGCATATGAATTTGGCAGCCGAACAAAATCCACATCTTGGTTAGAATTTGTTGTTTTTACGGTTGAAAAACATTTTGACAAGTTATCTTTTCGTTTTCGTATACGTTTATAAGCTGTCTTTTACATTTGAGTTCATAGCAATCAAATGAAGAAAATAAATGCCTAAATTTTTAGAAAAAAATAGGATGCCAAACCACCCACACAAACACACATGCATTTCATTTGATTATAAAGCCAAATATTATCTGCCTTCAATACAATTTGTTTTCGTGTGATTTTCGACAGTTCAGGGAAATACCCAGAAAACAGATAAAGAATAAGAAAACGAAAACATGTTGTCATTGAACAGTTTTCCACCTATTTTCCAATGCCTGACTGTCTGTCAGTCTCTTTGTAAAGTGTTATGCTTACATTTTATCAAGTCGAATCTACACTAATTCAAGAATGTCCAAACACAATTTCAAGTGAAAATCTCAAGAACTCTTGAAGAAATAGCCGATTTATTGTGACAGCTAAAGGACTTATCAAACTTTAAACACATTTTTTCTTTTGTGAATGGCGGGAACGATAACTCAAAAACTAATAACCCAATCGATTCCAAATTTTTACACGTTTCTCTGTGAGTGACCTTCCTTATTTTTTAATTTTCCAAAAATATTTTTTCAAAGGTCCGCCATTTTGTTAATTTTAGAGCCAAGTCAATAATCCTAGTTCATACGAGAGCCAGACATGCACTCTTTCTAACACCATTGGAATTTTCGGATTCCGAGGTTCCAGTGGAGAGTTATCATGCCCCCCATCAAAAATAAGGACTTTTCATTAATTAACAAAAACAACAACAAAGCAATAAAATCTTCAAATATACAGTGGCTCCATCGAATAATCGGACAAGTGGTTGTCAGATATAATAATGCTATACATTTCAAAAAAATTGTCTAAATGTGTAGTTTTTTTCGCTTTTATTTACACATTACTTACTTAGATTTCTGAACAATACAAAAAACAACAACTTTTCGAGTGATAACAGTAAATTTCGTCAGAAAAATAAAATTAACTCAATTTATTGTGTTCAACGCAAAATCGGACAAAGCAAAGTGTCAATGTTAAACCAGTGAGCGGAGCAGTATAGTCGGACGGGGCCGACCATACGATACCCTACACAACTACCACGAACTCTTACTTTCTGAGGATGTTTATTCCGAGTCTGAGTAATATTTCGTGATATTTGCCCCCCCTTGTCCGATTAGAGGTCAACAACACCTCTTCCTTACTTTTTTCGAATATTCAGTACAGTCCTTCTAATTACTTGTCCAGATTACCTTCACGGTGGGTTGTGCTGTGATTTTCGGATTATACTCGACTCGAAAACACACAAAAAATTATGTTTTCGGTCCATTTCATCCCAAAATTTTAATGTGATCATCACCGAAAATTGTAGGCGTTGTTCTTGACCATAACTGGAACTTCATGAAAAATTTCAAAGCCATCAGCGCGATATTTCCCCCTCTAATGTGGTAATGGGTTACTAAATAATATCTGAATACGTAAGCACCTGTAAATATTTGACTGTAACTCCCACATCTGCAGTAGATACATCACTATATTTGGCATCAATTTAAAGGCCAACCACTGCTTTTGAATATGCTATCAACTCCTCGGGTCTACATCCTCCAGGAGTAAATATATATGCCATAGAATACAAATTTTGTCATTTTTCACACAAAAGTCAGGGTCCATTTGACCCGCTAAATATTGACCGATCTTTATCAAAACATGCATGCTTATTCTCTGGCCCGATCCCCTTCTCCATGCAAAAATTCGCAGTGTTTGGGCCATAATTGCGGCCTCTGGAGCGACCAGAAAAACCGACAAAAATAATGTTTTTGGTCCATTTCATCCCCTAAATATTAACCGATCTTTTCCAAAAACAATAGGGGTATTCATTGGCCAGAACCCATCCTACATGCAAAATTTCGTGAAGATTGGTCCATAACTGTGGCCTGTATCGTGTTTACAAATTATAATGGACAGACGGACGGACGGACGGACGGACGGACACACATGTCTAGATCAATTCAGCTAGTCGAGATATGACGATCGGTATACTTAAAGGTATGTCTAGGACCAATATTTCGCGACGTTACAAACATTTGGGGCTGCACAAAGCTATAATACCCTGACAACATAGTTGTGTAGGGTATAAAAATGAAAAAATCGAGAAATTAATATTTAGTTGCATATCCTTTGTTGTCCAGAACGGCCTGTAAACGCTTCGGTATTAATTTGACCAAATTCTGGCATACCTCCGGCTCTATGGAGTTCCACGATTCCAGTAAAGCCACCTTAAGCTGTACTAAGGAGTTAAATTTTTTTCCATACACTCTCCTATCTAATTCTTCCCAAAGATGCTCAATTACGTTAAGGTCTGGGCTCTGTGCTGGTATTTGTATAAGTTTTGGACAGTTATGGATCAACCAAAGATTTGCAACACCTGATGTGTGTTCGCGATACCCAATTTGTCTGCACTTTGCTTTACATTTTGTTTTAAAATGTTGAGGTAGACAAAATCGTCCATTTTACCATCAATAAAATGCAAATTGCCTACTCCCGCACTCGACATGCAGCCCCAAACCATAACAGAATCTCCTCCGTGCTTAACAGTGGATTTTGTATTCTTATGATTAAATTCAATATTTGGCTTACGCCACACATACATCTTTCCCTCTGACCCGTGCAAGTTAAATTTGCTTTCGTCAGTAAACAGAACCTTAATATAATGAAAACTATCAATAGAAATGTATTTTAAGATGATCTATCATCAAATTACCTGCTTCCAAAAATCTTCTGGTTTTAGTAAATACTCCTTTTGTCCGATTATGCGATGGAGCCAATGTATATGTGCAAAGTTACAAACCTTAACAAGCATTGGTACTGATTTACCAACCCATTGAAAATCTTGAAAAATTAAAATCGAGGATGGGGGGTTCCCTTAATGTTGATTTTATTTATCTAAAGAGAGTAATTCGGGAGGAAAAAGAAAGAAAAACAACAACAAAAACAAAGGTTACGCTAGGAATTTTTAGTTTTGTATCTCAATACCTTCATTCATGCCGATATATTTCATCATCGTCAGAATTGAGTTTTTTATCATGATATCCTTAAAAGGCGGAATGATTACAACATTTACAATGGTAGAATACGCCTATATAGTGACAACACACGAAAAAAAAAGCAGATAACTATTTTAATATACCTTTCCCACCATACTATGGTGGAAGGTACAAAAATCAAATTACTATGTCAATATAAATCAGTAAGATACCCTCCACCACTTTGGGTATAAACAACAGATGAATTCAACGTCGCATTTTTGAAGGACCATTAACATGAAATTAGGTGAACTCAAAAAATCTGATTTTTATCTAAATGTGAACCCACTTACATCAATCCTAAAAATTTCATTCTGCATAATAAATTCTTCATTTGGACA
>NW_026874700.1:0-16619 GCF_032173495.1 Musca vetustissima
TATTGGATTCATAAATTTTAAACATTTTGACCATTTGTGTGGGAGGTACCAAAAGGGGTGGACTATGGATCCCACCTTCGAACTTTATCTAGGCTTGGTAAAGCTTATAGTTTTTGTTCAAATCGGACATTCCATTCTCCTGATATTGTATTTATAAATATTGAAAATGTTGACACTCTGTGAGGTAGGTACCCTACTTGATCTATGCTTCATAAAGATAATAGGTTGTACAAAGTTTATTTAGAATGGGATAGTCTGTTTGCATGTTATTTTGACCATTTTGTGGGGAGTGGACCGATATTCCCTATCACCGAACTTAAACTAAGTTTGGTAGAAATATGAAGATTAGCAAAGTTTGGATGAAATCGATTATTCCCCTCGAAAGTTGTCAGACGGACAACCGACGGACATGTCTAAATCGAATCCAAATTTTCTGAAACGGATTTGGTCCAAAGAAACAAACCAATATTTTAATGAGTCACATTTTCACCGTATCAAAATGTATATACCCTCATTAGTCATAAGGCTGAGGGTATAAACAACACAATTCGAACACTTTTGCACGTAGAAGGAAAAATAAAATTTTAAGCGAATTTTTATTTTGTTTGTCTACGATCTATGATTTTCTTTACACTTTTAATGTGGTTTGGAACATTCTCCAACAATTTTATTGTGATTTTTATCTAAAATTTCGTTACATTCCTCTTGTGTATGTAGAAATTTGGAGAATTCTAGTTGTTATTTAATCTATATCGATCTGTAGTAATGGGTTAACAAATTATTAATTTCTTACAATATAACTGTAAGTTTTTGCTTATCTGCTGTTGTCTGGACCAACAAAAAAAAAACTTATTTGTTTCCCGAGATAGATCTTGTGGTAGGGGTCGCTTGTGGTAATTAACACCCGCCTTACCAATAATATCAGTCAATAAACCTTTTTACCAATGACGGCATTCAAATGTACAACTTAATTCTCATTGTCATGTAAGCCACATACAATTACTTTTTCTGCTACGATGGACAAAATCTGAAACGAATCAGACAAAAAAAAAAACTTCTATTTTATTGTCATGTATGCATTAACGCAGACATTTGATTATAACAATTTCTGTCTATTATTTGGATAGCCAATGGAAACTAAACGAAAAAGAAAGAAAGCCAAATACCAAAGTAAATGGCATATCCTATTGTCAAGGACATCTTTAAATTTGAGGCACACAAACACACACTCAGACGCGTGTACTCTTTTCGAATAATAAAATGCTATGATTTGGTCGTTTCTTAGTCAAAAGCAAAAACACTTCAACACTGTCTGTGTAGTGGCTGAGTGTAGATAGCACATGAACTGAAGAAACAGAAAAGGATGATCTCTGGACTTATATATGTGTAAATAAATCCTTTTTTTCATTTCCTGCGGTAAAAATTGTCTTGGTATGCAAAAACACAACCGAATAAAATGTGGTCTAATATTATCATGATCATTATTTTTGTTTTGGTTTTTACTTTTGACGAAGTGCAAAGTCTGTGTAAACATAGACAATAGACACTTTTAGAGAATGTGGAATGGAGTGTGTGTATGCTATTATATTTAACATGTCATTAAAAAAATTAAAGCTTATATTTGCAAGAAATAAAAACTTGGACTAAAGAAATTGTGCACACTGCACATATGGAGATCATGTAAATGTTTGGACCTACATTGAAGTATATATATAAATTGAACGGCAACAGTAGCTCTCTATTTATAGTATAGGAAAAATGTCGAAAAAATAAATCTAAATATGAAATGATTTTCAATAACTTCAGTGTCAAATAAATGACTTGAAATTGTCGGGAAGTTTGTTTTATCTTCTCAGAAAATTAGAAAACTTTTTGGTTTATTCACATTGGACCTTCATCATATGGAAACTGGGCAGGAATTTTCTATCTGCGATGTTGCATTAAAATTCAAAAGTCGAACGGGCCGACTACATTGTACTCTTCACCATTTGGATACATACAGAGATGATCATTGAAGTGGAATCGAACGAAATATGTCATCTATATACATATATTTAAATAAATCCATAAGCATGTAACTTTGAAATCTATGCAAAACTGCATGCCAATCGTGCCGACTGGGTGTTTATGGTGTACCAATTGTATGCAATCGAGCAAAAATATGAAGTATTCTTGTGTCGTTCATGAACGACCTAGTTCAATTGAACGAGTCAGCCCACTGAACGTGTGAACGGCATTGTTCAATTTTAATTATTGCAATTCCCTGAACGATTTTGTTTACCAAATGCCGTCGGTCACTGAACGACTTTGCTTAATGAACGCCGTCGGTCACTGAAAGTCGTTGCTCACTGAACGGCTTTGCTCAATAAACGTCGTCAGTCACTGAACAACATTAAATTTAACTCTTCAACTTCAGTGTCTTCACGTGTGCACTGACTTTGACTAACAGAACGGCGTCAAACAAAAACAATTTCATATAAAATCTGTTAAATTGAAAGAATAATGGGCACTCGGTAAATAAGTCCATTGAGGTCTCATTTTATGAAATGCGGTGCTCAAAAAGCCAAATGCATATACTGGAGTAGCTTGAGGGTCAGTAAATAGGTGGAGGTTCAATATATAATTTTAAGCAATTACCTAGTTCGTTCGATCGCTGAACTGAACGAGATTGTCCAAGACTAATTTGAAACAAATTTATAGCAAATCGCACCGTCAACAATTTTATCTGAATCCAACAAATGTAGCATATATGTTGCACCATGTAGGCGAAATCGGACTAAATTATGTATGAAAAAATATATGTTAATCCCAAATTTCACCACAATCGGACAAACCTTGGGAGTTTGGTACAGCATTTACATAAAATCGGACAAAAATATGTATTGTTGCTTCATCTACATCTAATCCGATTTCATTGAGACTTCACATACTTTGTATACCCTACATCAAAGTATGGAGTGTTTATTAATTCTGATTTTCCGTTTGTACTCATCGGAATAATCATTTATGGCCCCATAGTGTATATATAGCATTTCCACATTAAATGAAACCTTTTACAAATTAAATGAACCCTTTTCCAAATTAAATGAAACCTTTTCCAAATTAAATGAAACCTTTTCCAAATTAAATGAAACCTTTTCCAAATTAAATGAAACCTTTTCCAAATTAAATGAAACCTTTTCCAATTGAAATGAAACCTTTTACAAATAGAATGAAACCTTTTCCAATTGAAATGAAACCTTTTACAAATAGAATGAAACTTTTTCCAAATTAAATAAAACCTTTATTCTTATCTAAGGAAATATAATATTTGCAGTAATTTTAAACCAATATTTGAAAATTAAATCAAAGAATATTAACAAATATAGTTGTATGGCTATGTAATTAACATAAATATTCTTTAATTCGGTGTGATTTCATTTAATATCTTTACTACATAAAACTAAATAAATAGTAATACAAACTGGGGTATTTCTTAAAATTTTAATAAATAAATATTTAAGAACAAGAATTAAATACCCGGTCCTAAATGGGAAATACATATTTGACTTAATAAATTGTTGGTGATAAGGTAACTGCTTATCTTAATGTCCATGTCCATAACGTAGTTAGAACAATCTTCCCGAGTAAGCTTTTGAATACTTCGCTCGATTACATCAACAATGTTATGTTCCATTGAAACGTCACACAGCTCAGATCTTGCACATAATTTTATTTTTGAAAATGCATTTTCAATTGGATTTAGCATTGGAGACTAAAGCTGTAAGAATTTAAGGTTGCATCTTTTGGATTCGATCAATTTTTTTATGTCATGTCGCTTGTGTATTTGAGCGTTATTTTCCAACTCTGGATTGATTTTCTCAAAAAAAATGTCTATAAATAATTTAAATCTGTCTGCATTGACACTGGAATTAGAAACGATTGTGTGATGTACAACTCCCGCGTTGTTTATTGCTGCAATTATAGTGACATTACGACCTCTGACCGTAGGCAACACAATGTGTGCTCTTGTTCCTTGTCTTGAACGGGCTTGGGTTCTTCGTATGTGAAGATTAAATCTACACTCATCAATGAATATTAATTTTTCTCGTTCTATTTCAATAGAGGCCATCTTAAACGTAATTTTTAATTTCCGTAATCCATATTCTATGCAGCTTGTGGAAATATGTATATCATTTTCTCTTAACAATTTAGTTTTTATGGCTTTGAGGGTAATTCCAGGTTGACTTTCTACATAGAACTCGATCAGACTTAAAATTTGTGGTGTCAACAACTTAGTTCTATTTCCTCCACGCTTATTTTCCTTCAATGTTCCAAAATGTTGTTTGTAAATACTTCACATTGCCGAGAGTTTACTGTTTTGGATGTTCACATTATCGAGAGTTCACTGTATTTAAAAATAGCAACGTTTAAAATAAATGCGAACCTGATTTTAGCTCGGAAAGCTCTGATAATTGGGAACTTGATTAAGAATCAATATCCTCGCCAAGTATTGCAAGTGGAAATGCTCCAGAACCTACCGAAGCTACATCTACAAGACCCCGAAACAAATTGGGTCAGTATAACAAAATAACAAAAGACATGAAATTGTTATTATTTAAATTCTATGAAGAGGGGAGAACCATTTCCGAGGCTGCAAATTTCACCTGCATAAAAATAAATTCCGAAAAAACATTTATAAGAAGATACAAACAAAATTTTGGAACATTGAAGGAAGATAAGCGTGGAGGAAATAGAATTAAGTTGTTGACACCACAAATTTTAAGTCTGATCGAGTTCTATGTAGAAAGTCAACCTGGAATTACCCTCAAAGCCATAAAAACTAAATTGTTGAGAGAAAATGATATAAATATTTCCACAAGCTGCATAGAATATGGATTACGGAAATTAAAAATTACGTTTAAGATGGCCTCTATTGAAATAGAACGAAAGAATGACTCCAGAACATTAGGCTTGAGACAAAAAGAAGAACACATACGAAGAACCCAAGCCCGTTCAAGACAAGGAACAAGAGCACACATTGTGTTGCCTACGGTCAGAGGTCGTAATGTCACTATAATTGCAGCAATAAACAACGCGGGAGTTGTACATCACACAATCGTTTCTAATTCCAGTGTCAATGCAAACAGATTTAAATTATTTATAGATTTTTTTTTTAGAAAATCAATCCAGAGTAAGAAAATAACGCTCAAATACAAAAGCGACATGACATAAAAAATTTGATCGAATCCAAAAGATGCAACCTTAAATTCTTACCGCCTTATTCTCCAATGCTAAATCCAATCGAAAATGCATTTTCAAAAATAAAATTATGTGCAAGAGCTGAGTTGTGTGAAGTTTCAATGGAACATAACATTGCTGATGTAATCGAGCGAAGTATTCAAAAGCTTACTCGGCAAGATTGTTCTAACTACGTCTAACGACGTTTTGAAAATCCCACAAGCTGAAAGTCGGGAACCCCTTCATTAAGATAAGCAGTTACCTTATCATCAACAATTTATTAAGTCAAATATGTGTTTCGCATTTAGGACCGGGTATTCAATTCTTGTTCTAAAATATTTATTTATTAAAATGTCAAGAAATGCCCCAGTTTGTATTAATATTTATTTAGTTTTATGTATTAAAGATATTAAATAAAATCACACCGAATTAAAGAATATTTATGTTAATTACATAGCCATACAACTATATTTGTTAATATTCTTTGATTTAATTTTCAAATATTGATTTAAAATTACTGCAAATATTATATTTCCTTGGATAAGAATAAAGGTTTCATTTAATTTGGAAAAAGTTTCATTCTATTTGTAAAAGGTTTCATTTCATTTGTAAAAAGTTTCATTCTATTTGTAAAAGGTTTCATTTTAATTGGAAAAGGTTTCATTTAATTTGGAAAAGGTTTCATTTAATTTGGAAAAGTTTCATTTAATTTGGAAAAGGTTTCATTTAATTTGGAAAAGGGTTCATTTAATTTGTAAAAGGTTTCATTTAATGTGGAAATGCTATATTTTAATTTCAAGTACCTGTGGTGGAGGGTATTCAAACGCTTTTTCACTTCTTTTGGGCTCAGTACATTATGCAAAATTTCGTCCGGGACAAACCTTGGCATTTATTGTGCAGTTTTTATAAAATCTAAACCGATTTCTACAGAACATAACTCACGTTTGTGTTTTGTATCAGCATAACTGAGAACTGTACTTTGTTTATAAAAATACATGGACGGACAGGTGGATAAACATAAATAGACTCAGAAAGCGATTCTATGTATATTCTCCAAAGGAAGCATGTTACAAAGATATGCATATAGAAGTCACTACTTATAAGAAAGAACCTTAAGAAGTGCGATTTTGGATTCGTTTGACTTGATTTTAAAATTCTGATTTCGTATTTTTAATCAGTGATCTAGAACTATGAGCACTGATAAGCAACCCTTTGAACATTGCTGAATAGTTTAATATTGTCGGGCTCGTAATTATGGACGTCCGACAAATACATATATAAAATATGCTGACATTCTTGCATATTTCTTAAACGTACCTTGATATTTTTCAAAACAAAAACCATTTCAAATTCGAATTTAACAACAAATAACAAACATTTTATTTTATTGTTCTATAAATTTAACAACAACAAAATACATCATCACAATCAACTATATCTCTTAATGACGGAAGATCGAAGCTGGCAAGTAGCTAGCACCAGGAGTAGAAGCAGCGGGAGCAGCATAAACGGGAGCTTGAGAAGCAAAGTTGATAACGGGGGCAACACCACCGTTGAAGTTGTGAGAAGAACCACCCAAACTGTCGTATTGGCCTTGGATAGCACGTTGAGCGTTGGCAGCATCTTCAGGGGTACGGTATTTGACGAAATGAACTTCGGGTTTGTTGTTGTTACCGGTATTGATGGTGTTAAGTTTGTTGGCCAAATCGGAAAGGTCGGCTTGTTTGTTGAGAACATAGATGGCGGTTTGTTGTTGGGCAGCTTGTTTGGCCAAAGCCAAAGCGGCATCTTCCAAGCCATTGTTTTCGGGGCCCTTGATGAAGACAACACGGAGACCCTTCTTCAAGGAGTTAGCCAATTGTTCGGAGCTAGCGGGTTCATTGAAATCGGCATCATTGGCAGAGAAGGTATAGAATTCCTTTTCGAGTTCAGCTTGTGGGGCGAAAGAGGGAGCAGCAACAGAGCCTTGACCTTCGTATGAACTAACACCACCAGTGTAGCCTGGAGCAACGGAGCCTTGACTTTCATAAGAACCAACACCACCAGTATAGCTGGGTGCTACATTGCTGGCAGAACCAACACCTGCACCAGGAGTGAAGGACAATCCGGAGGAAGAGTGACCAACGGGCTGATAGTTATAACCCAATTTATCGGCACAGGCAACAGCCACCAAACACAAAACAATAAAAGCACGCATTGTTGTTATTGTTATTTGTTGTAGATTAGCTTTCAATAGATGAACTGTTCGTCGTATTATGATCTGCTCTCTGCGTAGTAGGTGTTTTTATATGTTCGAAATTTTGCATTAGCAGGTTATGAATTTAGCAATACAAATTTAAAATAATCTTCTTATTGTGACGGGCAACAACAAAAACAACAAACACATATGATGACGATGCTGCAAATATCATTTAAATATGGGTTTTCCAATGTCATCGCAACGGGTCAATCATTTTTGGTGTTGTTGCTGCTGCTGCTGCTCTTTTTCATTGCATTGTTTCACAGAATGCAGTTGTTATCAGTCGGAATCAATTCTTATGATGATGATGAAGATATTTTTAGCCACAGATTTTCATGATCCATAGAATAACACATTAAAGTTATTTTTTAATTTTATGCTATTTATTCATGAAGCCATTATATTTTATGATCGTAGTAGGTGGCGTATCATTTAAATTCACACCTCTAACTTATGTTTATTGATGAGGTAGGTAACCATTATAATAACATGAATATTTCATGTTCTACACAATAGGGGAAACTTAATTATTTTTCTGGACATTAGGGGCCAATTAAACGGGGAATAATTTAAAATACTAGTTTAAAATTACATTAACACTTATAAGGTGATAAAATCGCATATAATTGTAAGTTATTCGTGTGATTAAGCGAAACATGTTTATTTTTCTCGAGGGCCTTATCTAGATGTTAAAGAATAATAACTCTGATATTATTGACCATTAATCTAAATGCTAAAGTGGGGCAAAAATCAATTGTTTCTGATGAGACATTGAAAATATGTAAGCAAGTATTTTTATAGGTTTTACATATCTGGAACAGCAAACACACAGACAAACAAATGGACATGTCTTAGTCAACAAAGAATTTTATTCGTATCTAGAATATTTTAAAGTCAGTTTTTGTCTTTCGAGACTAGATCGACGTTTTGTAATGAAAAACAAAGCCAGGGGAAGAACCTAAGCATCCAATACTGTGCGAAGCGTTTCACCGTGGGTTAAACAGCTCATCAGGCACAATGCGAAGTTCCACTTCGAATTAAATTAAAATTTATCACGGTCCGATATTTATCTTCACTCCAAAAACAGTTCTTTCCAAAGCAAATGTTGCTATAGCGATGGACAATTAATCCCACCTTCGACATCAAAAACATTGCAAAACTTCGATCATTAAGTTCGATTCGAAAGGGAAAACCTAATTTAAAAAAAAACAGTAAGGAAAGTAGTAAAGTCGGACGGGGCCGACTATATGATACCCTTCACCACTATGGGTATATTAAACAGGACTATTAACATAAAATTGGATGAAATAAAATATGTGATATTTATCTAAATGTGAATCTACCTAGATCTATCCATAAACATGTCATTCGTTTATTACAATGGGACAAAAGTATGTAAATCGACTTCAAAAAAATATCAAAAGGTCATCCGTTGGGTTATGTCTGTACTTCTAGAAAACGGGACTACATAATTCTATGCTCAATTATGTTCGTTGTGCAAAATTTGATGTCAATCTGACAAACCTGAGGAGTTTGATGCACTATTTACTTAAAATCCGACGAAAATATATATGGAAGCTATATCCAAATATGAACCGATTCCAACGAAACTTGTCACAGGTTAGGTTATACTAATTTCAGTACGTTTTGTTCTATCTGCAATATATTGGCTCCTTGGGGCATCAATTACTTAAATTACTTAAATCCATCTATAATATAAGGAGCTACATCTAAATCTCAACTGATTTTAACGAAACTTGGCACACATCATTCCGGACTAAATTCGGTAAGCTATGCAAAATTTCGTGCAAATCGAAAGATATATATGAACTTTGGTGCACCATTTACATGAAATCTGGCGGAACTATATGTGGGAGCGATATCGAAATCTGAACCAATATTCACGAAACTTGGCAGACATCACCCAAGGCTTAATTCAGTACGTTATGCCAAATTTCGTGCAAATCGAAAGATATATAGGGACTTTGGTGCACCATTTACATGAAATCGGACGAAAATATATATGGGAGCTATATTTAAATCTGAACCGATTTTCTCGAAACTTGGCAGATATCACTCTAGGCTCAATTCAGTACGTTATGCCAAATTTCGTGCAAAACGAAGGATCTATAGGGACTTTGGTGCCCCATTTACATGAAATCGGACGAAACTATATATGTGAGCTATATCTAAATCTGTACCGATTTTCTCGAAATTTGGCAGACATCACTTTAGGCTTAATTCAGTACGTTATGCCAAATTTCGTGCAAATCGAAGGATATATAGGGACTTTGATGCACCATTTACATGAAATCGGACGAAACTATATATGGGAGCTATATCTAAATCTGGACCGATTTTCATGAAATTTTGCAGACATAATTCTAGACCTAAATGATTAGGCTGTACCAAATTTCGTGCAAATCGAAAGATGTATAGGGACCATTTACATTGAATCGGTTAAATATATATATGGGAGCTATATCTAAATCTGGACCGATTTTTCCCAATTTCAATAGGGTTCGTCCGTGGGCCGAATAAGTGACCTATGCCAAATTTCATCAAATTCGGATCATAAATGCGACCTGTACTTTGTTTACAATTTAACATGCACAGACAGACAGACGGACAGACGGACGGACATGCATAAATCGACTTAAAAAGTGATTCTATGCATATTCTCAAAAGGAACCATGTGTCTATCTCGTTTCCTTTTGCCTGTTACAAACATATGCACAAAGACATAATACCCTGTACCACAGTGTGGTGAAGGGTATAAAAAATCAGTAATGAAAGTTCAAAAGTCGGACGGGACCGACTATATGATACCCTTCACCACTTTGGGTACCAATCTGAAATCTATGAAAAATTGAATGTCAGTCATTTGCTACGTTGCACCACAGTGCGCTATCCAAAATTTATCTCGACACAAAATCCAATACAAAACTTACATGCATCAATATAGACCTAATTTAGTACTATGTACAAAATTTTGCCTCAATCGGACAAACATCGATAGAATGGTGCACTATTTACATAAAATCGAAGGAAACTATATATGAAAGCTATATATAAATCGATTTCAACAAAACTTGGCATGCATCAATTTTGACCTAATTCAGTATTCTGAAAAATTTTGTCTCGATCGGACACATATTGGGAGTTTGATGCTCCATTTACCTAAAGTCGGACGAAACTATATCGACGCCTCCGAACCATAGTATGCTAAGTCGACTTAGCATGTTCTTTACGTTCTTAGATACTACGGTCCTTAATTTAAATTCTCTGAAATGTTGGTAATCATCGGTCAATCCAAACCAAGGTTATAAGCAAAAATGTACTTAGCATGGCACGTAAGATTCAAGAAACTTCCATACTTTGAAAGCTTCTACTAAAAAAACTCACTTTTCAGACTTAGCATACTATTCTTCGGAGGCGTCGAAATATGGGAGCTATATCTAAATCTGAACCGATTTCAAAAAAACATCGCATACTATTCTTCGGAGGCGTCGAAATATGGGAGCTATATCTAAATCTGAACCGATTTAAAAAAAAACATCGCATACATCAATCTAAGCATAATTCAATACTCTGTGCAAAATTTTGTCCCAATCGGACTAATATTGGGTGTTTGGTGCACCATTAAGATAAAATCGGACAAAACTATATATGAGAGCTATATCTTAATCTGAACCGATTCCAACAGAACTTCTCATACGTAAATATGGACCTGATTCAGTGCGCTGTGCAAAATGTTGTCCCAATCGTACAAATATTGGGAGTTTGGTGTATCATTTACATAAAATCGGACGAAACTATATATGGTAGCTATATCTAAATCTGAACCGATTTTCTCCAATTTCAATAGTGTTCGTCCTTGGGCCAAATAAAATAATTGTGCCAAATTTAATCCAAATCGGGTCATAACTGCGACCTGTACTTTGTTCACAAAAATACGGACATGCGTAAATCGACTCAGAAAGTGATTCTATGCATATTCTCAGGAGGAAACTTGGGCCTATCTCGATTCCTTTTGCATATATGCACAAAAACCTAATACCCTGTACCATAGTGCGGTGAAGAGTATAAAAAAATTAGTAAATACATAAATTAAATAAATAATTTCATATTTTTGGTTCACATTGGGTGGCAATTATTCCTACCAAAAATTATAAACATTGACCGATACCCATAAATTTCTATTAGCATATTGAAAGTCCTAGGCGTATTTTCCAATCGAAGTGACTATATTTTATCATTGCAAAGTGCCTGTTATTTGTCAATCCGGAAAATTTGTGGCAATTCTGCAAGTCCAAAGAGCAATTGTTATTAAGCTTTTAAAATTATACTGGCAATAATGAATTTCATGCTCGCTCTGAAGCATTTACTCTATCCTCCCAAATAAAGATGCATTGAAGCATAACCACCTGCACATATCCTTTTTATTTACATGTTCAGACTGTTTTAATGCCTTTCGCCTGGTTTTAATTGTTATTTCCAACATTTCACATTAATTGGCATTTCAAAGTGAAATAAATGAAATGGAATGTCTTTAAAGGTATTAACTTATGGCAAAAACTTTTGCAATAATATCCAGGTTAATCCCAAGGCGAGGATATTGATGAGATTACTTTTAGAATTAGCTAAATGCCAAAAAGTTTGTGTGTACACATGTGCGTGCGTGAGTGTATGTGTTCTGTTAATTTTTGCAAAGCAAAATTAAAGGAAACTTTTTTGTTTTGTTGGCAATCAACAACTGGCCAGGAACTGCGAAAACAACAGCAACAACGCCAACACATTTATTTATTCACCACGCATACCCCGAATACGTGAAAGTCATATCAATCTCATCATCAAACAGAAGTAGTCACTTTAATTTGAACGCAAACAGCAAAAGCAAACAACAACAATAACAGCAATAACAAATCGCAATAAGGCTGAAAGTTTCTGTTTGGAAATTATTAATTAATGTTCTTCTTTGCCATCATCAGCATCGTCTACATCATGAGATTGCACAAAGCAAAACATCACGCGAATAAAAGAAAATCTAGAAACATTTTTTAGCTTTCAAATCCAATTTAAAAAGTTTGAATGAAGAAGAAGAAGCAAAAAGCAAAATATTATTGAGATACTATCAAAGCGAAAAAGATTTATAACTTTCACAAGAACTTTCAGTCAAGGCTTCAACAGGGTCATCAACTTGAATGTTGACATTTGCTTTATTTTGCCATTGTTATTGCTGTTATTGTTGTTGTTTGGACATTTTAGAATAATTTCCTTTTTAATGAGATTCCATTAAAAAAATTAAGGTTGATAATTACGAAAATTCATAGCAGAGTGAGCGGAGCGGTATATTCGGCCGGGCCGACCATATGATACCCTACACACTCTAACTTTCTGCAGATCTATATTTCGAGACTGGGAAATATTTTGAGATATTTGCACTCTCTTGTGGATACTTTTAAATAGTGTTTTTTTCTTTAAAATTAAAATAAAAATTTCAAGTTTTCTATAATATTTTCTGTAAACGCCGTCAATGAAAACCGAAGGAAATCTGGAAATTCACTCTAAATATATTTTTTTAGGATTGAATCACTATTCATTAGAAGTCTATATGATTACGATAGCTATATTGCCAATTTCGAAAAATGTGAATTCGATTTCGATGGGGGTGGAGAATTCCAGAACCCAGAGGGACAGCTTCACCTCAGGTCATGTTTGATTTATAGCGTGATGAATTTTTTACTGGTAACCCTAAATCGATTGAAGAAAAATCTTTACATCTTTGTGGCTATTGTCTAAACCAACTACTGTTAGAGTGGCGTATGGGGATGATAGATACCAAGCAACGGCTCTGATCGCCTCTAACATGGCGAAGTTCAGGCTTATCTTGGTCTCTCTTTCATCTCACTTGTGGACACTGACCTCCCCGTGGTGCCACCTGGGGTAGCTATTTTCATCACCCGATGAAATAATGATCTAATATGTGCCGCAATTTCACACATAAGAACTATAAACAAATGGGTTGAGGCGTCGGGTTAGTTGCCCACACTCGGAAAACCGAACCTACTATGAAAAAGTAAAGAAAAAAATCCAAACCCACGTTGACGACCCCCGCAAACTTATAAAGGACCACGATCTGCGAATCTGCACTTGGAATGTGCGCACGTTGTATAGAACAGGCGCAGTGTTCGCTTTGGCGGATACACTCAAGAAGTACAAAGCCGATATCATTGCCTTACAGGAAATGCGATGGAAAGGGACTGGCGTAAGTAAATCAGATGATTAAGCCCTGTATTATAGCTGCCATGAAACGAGACGTGAATTTGGATGCGGATTTATGGTTAACAGCAGAATAAAAGACCTCGTCTCCAGATACACTACAGTAGATGAGCGATTTGTTATAATCCGTATAAAAGCGAAGTTCTTGTACATCAGTCTCATTTGCGCCCATGCTCCGACCGAAGATAAAGATGAACAGACTAAAGACATATTTTACGAGCACCTAGAAACAGCATATGACCGCTGCCCTGGCCATGACATTAAAATTCTGCTAGGAGATTTAAATGCAAAAATCGGAAGGGAAAATATATTTAGCCCCATCGTCGGAAAATCGAGCATCCATGAAGAAACATCCGACAACCCCGTGAGGTTGATTGACTTCGCAGCAGCAAAAAAAAACATGGTAGTTAGCAGGATCGGATTCAAACATCTCGATATACACAAGGTCACTTGGATTTCTCCCGATCGAACAACGAGAAATCAAATCGATCATGTTGTGATAGACGGAAGGCATTCATCCAGTGTTTTAGACCTCCGATCGATCCGAGGAGCGAATATCGATTCGGTGCTGCAAAGGTGCGATCTAATGTGACACGGAAATTTGACGTCGAAAAACTGCAAACACAACAGATAGCAGATGCCTACTCCGCTCAACTTACCCAACTGCTTGACGAAAGTCAACGACATTGTTGGACCATACCAATGCGGCTTCAGACCTGGCAAATCCACCATTGACCAGATTTTCACTCTGCGCCAAATCCTGGGAAAAAAACCCACGAAAAACACTTATATACCCTTATACCCTTCTTTGTGCATATGTTTGTACCAGGCAAAAGAAAACGAGATAGACACATGGTTCCTTTTGAGAATATGCATAGAATCACTTTTTGAGTTGATTTATGCATGTCCGTCTGTCCGTCCGCCCATGTATTTTTGTGAACAAAGTACAGGTAGCATTTATGATCCAATTTGGATGAAATTTGGCCCAAGGACGAACCCTATTGAAATTGGAAATTGAAAATCTGTTAAGATTTAGATATAGCTCCCATATATAGTTTGGTCCGATTTTAGGTAAATGGTGCACGAGACTCCAAATATTGGACCGATTAAAACAAAATTTTGAACAGAGTATTGAATTAAGTCTAGATTGATGTATGCCAAGGTTGGTTGAAATCGGTTCAGATTTAGATATAGCTCCTATATATAGTGTCGTCCGATTTTAGGTAAATGGTGCACCAAACTCCCAATATTGGTCCAATTTGCACAGAGTATTGAATTAGGTCTAAATTAATGTATGCCAAGTTTGGTTGAAATCGGTTCATATTTAGATATAGCTTCCATATATATTTTCATCCGATTTAATAAAAATGATGTACAAGAATAACTAAAGTTTGTTCGCTTAGGACTAATTTGTGCACAACGTACCAAATCGAACCTAGAATAACGTGTATTGGATTTTGTGTTGAAATAAATTTTGGATAGCGGATAGTGTTGCAGCATACAAAATGGTGGATGCCACGGTTGCTCAAAGACGTACATATATATATATATATATATATATATATTGCTTGATGATTGACATTAAATTTTTCATAGATTTCAGATTGTATCTGTATGGGTTGTTTTAATTTAGTTCAAATATCTACAACTTCACGCAGTTAATTTCGTTAGATTCCATTTCAATGATCCTCCAAATATGATATGTCTATTCTATCTAAAGGATATTGTACATATGAGCATCTCTTGTATGTACCCAAATTGGTGAAGGGTATCATATAGTCGACCCCGTCCGACTTTTGAACTTTCCTTACTGGTTTTTAAGCTTGGCTTATGGAACGAAGTTCTGTCACAAGCTAAGCCAGCTAAGAAGGTACGTACGTTAGAACCCTTGTAGATTCCTTGAAAATCCACGTCTGTTAGAATCCTTGTAGGCATTTTTTTACCCACGCCTTGTAAAGTTCTTGTAATGTTTTTGTTAAATCCACACCTTTTGGATTTTTTTTTAAGTTTTGTTGTGCCCTTGTAATTATTTCTAAATCCCGCCTTGTAAAGTCCTTGTAAAATTATTTTATTTTAAATCCAAGCCTTGTAGAGTTCTTTTAAACAATTTTAAAATATCTGGGCCTGGTAGAGTTCTTCTAATTTTTATTTTTTTTTTAAAGTCCACCCATTTAAAAAAAATTATTATATAAAAAACCCCGCTTTGTAAAGACCTAGAAAAAAAATCCTTTAAAATACAGCGCTTTGCGAAGACTTTGAAAAAGAATCCACGATTTTTAAAAGCCTTGAAAAAATATTCTTTAAAATGTCACGGTTTGTGTAAACTTTGAAAAAAAATATTTTTTTTAAAAAATCTCCTATAGGCATAAAAAATATTCGTTAAAAATCTACATTTTCTTAAGCCTTGAAAAAATATTCGTTGTAAAATCGAATTTTGTTCATCGAATTTTCTCTTACTTTAAGACATTCTATTACGTCATGTACATGTCATGTCTTAACCTTAATCTCAAAGATTTTGAAGAGTATAAACTCGTATCGTTTTCTTCACAAATACTGTAACACCCTTAATTTATGTTTACATGTGCCGGAAAAAAAATCATACATTTTTTACATAGCTAACACAACAACATAATCCCAACCCACAAAACCCTAGGAACTTATCTAGTTAACATGTTAAAATAGCTTTGTGTGACATTTGAGTTATTACAGAGGACTGACATTGTGGAAATCTACACCACCAGCCCCAGCCAGCCAGCAAATACCGGCCTGATTTACAAGAACGACGGCTGGATTAAAAATTCAAGATGTTTGGTGATTTGGTTTTGTTGAGATTCTTAGTGTATTGACACACAAAATTGTCGGTTAGACTTACTGACAG
>NW_026874701.1:0-16906 GCF_032173495.1 Musca vetustissima
TAAAGAATATTTTGAAGGACTATCATAAGCGCGGATTAATAAAAAAATTTTTTTTTGAGTTTAAAAAAACTTTTTTTGAAGGACTATCATAAGATATTTTTGAAGGACTATCATAAGATTGAATTTATATAAACATATTTTTTTTGAGATTAAGAAATATTTTTCGAAGGACTTCTTCAAGGACTACTACAAGGACTCAAGGACTATCATAAGCGTGAATTTTAAAAGAATATTTTTTGTGGGAGTTTAAAGAATATTTTCTGAAGGACAATTATCGGCTTGGATTAAAAAAAAAATATTTTCTCTAGGACTATCAAAATCATGGATTTTTAAAGAAAAACAAGGTCTTTTTAGATTAAAGAATATTTTCTGATTAAAAAAAATATATTTTTTCAAGGACTATCAAAAACGTGGATTTTTAAAAAAATATTTTTTTAGGGACTATCAAAAGCTTGGATTTAAAAAACAGTAAGGAAAGTAGTAAAGTCGGACTGGGCCGACTATATAGCACCCTTCACCACTTTGGGTATATTCTATAAATGTATCCTAAAAGACGTCGACTTTTCGAAGGAACATAGACATAAAATTGAAAGACTAACATCAATCCCTACATATGTCATTCTGCAACCTATGCACTGTTTACAATTTAATCTCAATCAGACACCTATTGATTATTTGGTGTACAATTAACATGAATGAGTCAAATTTATATATAGCAGCTATGCTATATCTATATCTGAACCGATTTCAAGGAAACTTGCAAGCGATTAATTTATATTAACTTCAGTACATGGTATCAATCGGACTAGCTGTGGATCTTTAGTGCACCATTTACTTAAAATCGGACGAAAATATATATAGGAGGTATACGTAAAACCGATTTTCACAAAATTTAGCACACATCATTCTAAACTTAATTTAGTACGTTATGCCAAAATTGATGCAAATCAAAAGATTTTCATGGACTTTGGCGCACCATTTACCTAAAATCGGGCGAAACTATATACGGGAGCTATATCTAAATCTGAACCGATTTTCACAAAATCTAGCACACATCATTCTAGAGTTAATTCAGTAGGCTGTGCCAAATTTGGTGCAAATTGAATGATTTTCAGGGACTTTGGTGCACCATTTACCAAAAATCGGACGAAAATATATGTGGGATAAAAATATTTTGTAATGTTTTATTTTATTTATTTATTTCCATCAAAATATGCAATTTGAAGCCTAAAAAGTCGATCTTAATTAATTTGCAAACCATACTACTCCATATAATAATTAAATCTTAATGACTGTATCTTATAATGGTATGATAATCCTGACATATAATATTATGAAGTTTTAATGGTGAGCAAGCAAGTGACTATTACAGTACATATTCAATATGAAGCCATTAATAACGTAATATACATAATGGAATTGGAAATATGTGTGTTTTAAAAGTGTGTTATAATATTATTAAATAGAAAATTGAGAGCTACTTTGAAGTTCTCGTTTTTTATTAATATTTGCCAAACGGCGATTAAAAAATTGTTTTTTTATTTTTGTTCTGTCCGAGAGTTTTTTGTATACATAAAATTGCCCATCAACTATCAGTCACGTAGTTTAAGTGTTACATCATTTTGGGCAAATAAGCAAATATAAATTTTGTTATTTCCCAATATTGTGTTCTCACACACTTGTACATATATTTGTATGTATGTGTGTGTTAGGTAGCCTAAGTAGTTTGCACATCCTTCTGACATTATTTTAACCCATATTTGTTGTTGTTCATCTTCTTTTTCTTGTACCAATTGGAATTCATTAAAACATTTATGGCCTGGCGAAACATTGTTGTGGTCACACATTTCACCAACCAGGTGTGGGATATTTTCATTTATGGCCATAAAATATTGTTTGTATTTTTCTCGACAGATGTTTTAATGATTTTTGTATTATTTTTTGTTAGAATACATCCGTGTGTGTGTGTTTTTTACATTCACTGGTAAAAATTCAAAACTGAATAAAATTTCCAATTACGCAATGTTTAAAAAATAATTTGGGATTTTTCCCAAAAGAAAATGGGTGTGGGCAAAAATCCAAAATTATGTAGACATGTTAGAATATTATTTCTACATTAAATTAAGGAAAATATTCACTCTGTTTCAAAATAATAATTTAAGGAGGTCTTGCCAACAAAAGGTGACCAGATTTTGAAAATGAAAATAGATGAAAAAATATGATTTACTTAAAAATATATAAATAACGACCCATTATTTACGACCGTGCCAAAACAACTGAACATAGCAAAGAAGTTGACCTATGTCGACTGTTATTCCAAGGGTTTTTTATATTGGTGGCACCTAAAAACAAAATATCTAATTACAGCCAATTCGGTTGCACAACGTGTCGACGAACCCTAAAAATACCAACATTTAATAATTAATTATGGAAATTTGTTACCCAATTATGAACTAATATACACCAGTAAGGAAAGTAGTAAAGTCGGACTGGGTCGACTATATGATACCCTTCATATCCTACATAGGTATCCTAACAGATGTCGCGTGATTGTTATATATCTATATCTGAACAGACTTCAGGGAAACTTTCCAGAGACTAATTTATATTACTTCAGTACGTTGTGTCAATCGGCATAGCTATGGATCTTTTTTTCTTTTCTTGACTTAATTCAGTACCCCATACCAAAATTCGTGCAAATCGAAAGATATATAGGGACTTTGTGCACCAATTACCTTAAATCGGATGAAAATATATTTGGGAGCTACATCTAAATCTGAACCGATTTTCATGAAACTTAGCACACACCATTCTAGTCTTAATTCAGTACACTATGACAAATTTCGTGCAAATGGAAAGATTTCCAGGGACTTTGATGGACCATTTACCAAAAATCGGGCAAAAATATATATGTATCGGAATTTTATCTAAATCTGAACCGATTTTCACGAAACTTAACACACATTATTCTAGACCTTGTTCATTACGCTGTACCAAATTTCGTGCAAATCGAAGGATATATTGGGACTTTAGTGGACTATTTACCTAAAATCGGGCGAAACTATATATGGGAGCTATATCTAAATCTGAACCGTTTTTCACGAAATTTTGCACACATCATTCTAGACTAAATTGAGTAAGGTATGTCAAATGTCGTGCAAATCGAAAGATATATAACGACTTTGGTACACCATTTACCTTAAATCGGACGAAAATATTTATGGGAGCTATATCTAAATCTGAACCGATTCAATAGGGTTCGTCCTTGGGCCAAACAAATGAGCTGTGCCAAATTTCATCCAATTTGGATCATAAATGCGACCTGTACTTTGTTTACAATTTAACACCAACAGACGGACGGACGGACATGCATAAATCGACTCAGAAAGTGATTCTATGCATATGAAAACGAACTAAAATATAAATTGGAAGCTATATCTAAATCTAAACCGGTTTAAACAAAACTTATCCCACGCCATTTTATGTTCAGTTCAATATACTATGCAAAGTTTATTGTAAATCGAAAAAAAAAATTATTATACGATTTACATAAAATCGGGACCTATATCTAAATCTAAACCGACTTTTACGAAACCTAACACACGTCATTCTCGACTCAATATTATTCCAATCTGACAAAGCTAATAAGTTTGGAGCACCATAAAATCGGACAAACATTTATATGGGAGTTATGCCAAAATCTGAACAGATTTCGACAAAACTTGCCTCAATTAAATACGCTCAATCTTTGGATCTTAAATGCGACATGTATTTTGTTTACAGTAATACATAGACAGTTAGACGGTCGGACATGCATTCATAGACTCAGGACGTGATTCTATGCATGTTTTCAAAATTAACTATGGGTCAAACTAGATCGATGTGGTACAGGGTAGTGAAGAGTATAAAAACAAATGCGAAAAATGTTAAGTTTAAATTTATTAGTGTTCGTAGGCTAAACGTTTTCAGATAAAAGAGAACAAGTGAAAAAGCATTAAGTTCTGCTGGGCCGAACTTTGGATACCCTCCACCACAGGTATACTGACAGGTATTTGAAATGAAAAAGTAGACTGATATTTTTAACTTTTAATAGAGATATTTGGTACCCAATAAGAACCCAATGTACCAAATTACAGCGAATTCGGTTGAAAAGCGCGCTCAAGAACCCCAAAATACCGAAAATTGGGGGTACCCTTATAGGGGGGATATCCGAAAAAATTGGCATATATTTATAATTTTTTGTGGAGAGATTTGGTACCGACTAAGAACTCAAAATACTAAATTACAGCCAATTCGGTGTAAAAATACGATAAAAACCTCCCAAAATACTGAAAATTAGGAGGTACCGTTATATGGGGGCTATAAGAAAAAGTGGACCTATATTTACAATTTTTTGTGGATACATTTAGTACCCAATAAGAACCCAATGCACCAAATTTCAGCGTATTCGGTTGAAAAACGCGCTCAAGAGCCCCAAAATACCGAAAATTTGGGGGTACTGTTATATGGGAGCTATATCTAAACGTGGACCATATATCCCATCTTCGAACTTGACCTGCCTGCAAACAAAAGACAAACCTATGCAATATTTCAGCACCTTCAAAAGATAGCGTGATTACAACAGACGGACGGACGGAATAGAATTTTACCCTGATCAAAAATATATATACTTTATAGGGTCGGAAATGAATATTTCGATGAGTTACATACGGAATGACAAAATTAATATACCCTCCATACTATGGTGGAGGGTATAAAAAGAACGCTTTTGAGGGTCATATCTAAAATCTTATGAGCGAATTTTTTGTAGAATGACAGGACTCGATATAGAAGGATATATTTTAGAAAAATATTCCTCATTCGCAGACATATTTTCTCTTAAAAAAGCTCAAAAATAACCTACAATATCCGCATAAAAAGATATAAAGTTGTTCTTCATGAATGAATTACCAACCAAAATCCATCACTCAATACTCGTAACTCAAAAATGTAATCCATGGCGAATGTGTATTCAAGTTAGAGTCACCAAAAAATTCATCACGCCATAACTCAAAAATTTGACCCATGTAGAACTTCTCCCTCTGGGTTCTATGTATGCCCCCAAAGGGCTTTTATCCCCATAAGAAATTTTCCAACCCTCGACCATGAGCTCGATTTTGTTGCAATACTCTTCGGCGTTACAATACTTTTCTTAGATCTTTTCTTAGATCTTTTTAACAATTTCTGTATTTAGTTTATTGTTCAAGAAAAAAAGGACGAAGAAGAAGCGCAGGAACTCGAGATAGAAGGATAGGATTAAGCAACGTTATCTCTAAATAACCTGCAGTAGAAACAGTCAAATATATAACTATTTTTCTTCATTAACTTTAAATTTACAAAACGCTGTAACTCAATAACTTGACCAACCGCGATGTTGTTCTTCTGGGTCCTTATTATAGACGCCAAAGGCTTTCATCCCGTTAAGAAAGTTCCCACTCCCCAGACCCCAGTTAGAATTTGAGCATAGTGTAATGTATTATGATTTACAATAATATTCTTTAAGATCTTCGTCGGTAAGTCCGACTTTGGTCATTTTCTTTCCTTCAGATATTTGTTAGTAATTGCGTAGTTTTATTTTTCATGGAATCAAATCTTATATTGCTATCAAAATAACAAGTAATTAAAATGAAAGCCTCGCCAGGTTATAGACATTATGAATAATTTGTACGAAACTGCATCCTCCTTATGTCAAATTCTGCAGGGCATAAAACGTCGTTTCCTTCTCTATTTATGATGCTTATTGTTCCACACACACAAAGTTTAGAGGTCAAATCAATATGATTCCAATTTCAAAAAAAGGTTACTAATGTCATATAATATATTCCCAAAATAAATATATGTTCTTATTGCCCAAATATATGTAACCCTTTATGACAGCACCCTTCTGACAATAAGACTATTTTTCCTAATGAGAATTTAATTGCTTTGTGAAAACCATTGCCATAATCCGTTTGTTTGCAAGGACCAAACAAACAAATGTGTAAACATTTACAAATAAAAGTTAAATACTGGTCACAGGTAAAACAAACTGTTTTCCTATTGGCAAAAATCCGCAAGGGTACGAAGTTAGTTAAACAGGGATTAAGAATGAAATTTTATTAGCCACAAAAACAGGGTAAATTAAATAAACAATAATGACAATCCACAATAAACGAAAAAGGGGGCCACAACGGATTAACAATGAATGATGCTTAGCACCCAGTCTGTGACCTTCACACCCACACGCAAACAGGTAATCTGCAGAGGCGACAGGTCAACAGTTCAACTATATAAACCCAAGGACTTGAACGACCTCAGCATCATTCTCATTTGAGACAGCAAACCAACAACAAGACAACATTTTCTGCAACATCTTCATTTCTTGAAGAGCCCAACAAAGAAACAAATGAACATGGAACGCAACTCAATGACTCACTCACTCACCTATGCTCTCTTCAAATATCGTCAACAGCTGCGACAGGCTTCCACAAAACACACCGCCATGCGTCTGAATTGTGCCAAACTAACGCTAACCGATGAGTTGATTAGGGAAACTGTTCGCCATGCTGATAGCTGTACACTTGAAGAAATGCTAGCTGTCAACAGGGAAATTCAATTTGTCAACAAGTTGAGGCAGCAAATCAAGCAACTGCATCGCTCAAAGAAAGCCCAGAAAAAGACACAACAACAAGTGCAACTACTCAAATCATTGCCCAAGAATCGTACAGCATCGCTAACGGTGAAAATATGGAATACGCTAATGTTGTGTCTGAAGAAGACCGGCTTCTTATGAGGCGCAGCAAAAGAGACAGACCTTCAAGCCACCAACAAAACAAAAAATGGTATGATCAAACTTGGCATGATGATAGAAAATGTATTGGCATTTTATTATCTTTCTTTCTTCTGGATTTGTTGTATTCAATAAATTGTGAATTTTAATATTTATATTGAAAAAAAATGGAAGTTGTCAGCTAGAATCATGGAATTGATAAGTTAGGAAAGGATTTATGGTTGTATTTGAGTAGATAAGTTATCGGATGAATGAACAGCAGGTGTTCTAATAAAGATGTTTGTGATATGGAGTATCTTAAAATGTTGTTGTTGAAAAATATTGTTTGGTTGTAACGCAAATGGTAAGTTGTTCAAAAACGGAAAATCAGCAGGTCTGACATTTCTGATATATTAAAAACCCTGTACACAAAGAACCAGAAAAATAATGTAATTAAATATATTTATTAACATAGTTAGATTTTTAATAAGACAGACCGAAGGGTGTATCATTAAGACATGACATCTCAAAAATAACCTGCAATAACCGCAAACGAAGATATAACGATGTTTCTTAATGAGCGCACCAAAAAAATAATCAAGGCATATCACAAAAATTTGATCCATGTCGTATTTCTCCCCCTGGATTCTTAGAATACTCCTCAAAGGCTTTCATAAGAAAGTGTACAACCCCCAGACCACGAGCTCGGCTTTGTTGCATAGTACAAAACTCTTCGGGGTGATTATACTCTTCTTAGATATCTGCTTGCTAGAGGACTAACCAGAAACTGTGAAGTTTTAAACATATCTGTAGACGAACTTTAGTGGAAATAAAAAAAATATTTCTCAACGACCAATACCAATTTGAGTTTCAAGAACTACCGCAAACATGAACTGAATCAAGGATTTTGAGCATAAATAGATTTGTTAATGATTTTTTCTTGACGACCATATGGACATTTTTATACCCTTCACCACAGTGTGGTACAGGGTATTATGACTTTGTGCATATGTATGTAACAGGCAAAAATAATCGAGAGAATATGGTTCCTTTTGAGAATATACATAGAATCACTTTCTGAGTCGATTTATGTATGTCCGTCCGTCTGTTGATGTTAAATTGTAAACAAAGTACATGTCGCATTTATGATCCGATTTGGATGAAATTTGGCACAGGTCACTTAATTGGCCCAAGGACAAACTCTATTGAAAATGGGTAAAATCGGTTAAAATTTAGATATAGCTCCCATATATATTTTCGTCCGATTTTATGTAAATGGTGCACCAAAGTCCCTATATATCTTTCGATTTGTACGAAATTTGGCATAGCATTCTGAATTAAGCCCAGAACGACGTGTGAAAAATTTCCTGAAAATCGGTTCAGATTTGGATGTAGCTCCCATATATATTTTCGTCCGATTTAATGTAAATGGTATACCAAAATCCCTATATATCTTTCGATTTGCACGAATTTTGGCTTAGTGTACTGAATTAGGTCTAGCATGATGGCAAGCAAGTTTCCCGAAAATCGGTTAAGATTTAGATATAGTTCCAATATATATTTTCGTCCGATTCAAGGTAAATGGTGTACCAAAGTCCCTATATATCTTTCGATTTCCACGAAATTTGGCACAGCGTAATGAGTTAGGTCTAGAATGATGTGTGTTAAGTTTCCCGAAAATCGGTTCAGATTTAAATATAGCTCCCATATATATTCTCGTCCGATTTAATGTAAATGGTGCCCCAAAGTCCACATATATCTTTCGATTTGCACTAAATTTGACATAGCGTAGTGAATTAAGTCTAGAATGATGTGTGCTAAGTTTTGGTTCCGATTTAGACATAGCTCCAATATATTTTGTTTTCCGATTTTATGTAAGTTATGCACTAAAGACCCACATTTTGTCCGATTGCCACACAATTTTGTACAATGAACTGTAGTTAGTAAAAAAATTATCTCTGGCAAGTCTCATTCAAATCTGTACAGATTTAGATATAGCTTCTACATATATTTTCGTCCGATTTTACACAAAATTTTGACATCGTACTGAAGTTAGTATAAGTTAGAAGTTAGATACTCCCCAGGTGCACAACGTACTGAAGATACTATAACCTACCGTGTGTCAAGTTTTGTTGGAATCGGTTCAGATTTAGATATAGCTACCATATATAGTTTCGTCCGATTTTAAGTAAATAACCAAGCATGTGGGATGTTTTTTTTTTAAATCGGTTCAAATTTGGATAGAGCTACCATATATATTTTCTTCCGATTTTAAATGATGAAGCAACTGTATATCTGACCAAATGAAAAATTTAGTATAGGTTGCAGAATGTCATGTTTATGGATCCAATTTCATTTTAGTGGTCCTTCAAAAATGCGACATCTGTTGGGATTCATCTGTTGAATATATACCCAAAGTGGTGAAGGGAATCATATAGCCGGCCCCGCCCGACTTTACTGATTTCCTTACTGGTTTTAAATTATGTATGTTTAAACAACTATCACAAACACAAATTAAAATTTTTTTAAACCTGACCTAAACGTGAAACTAAAAACAAGGTTTCCTGGACTACCTCAACAGTGTCTGTATTAAACGAATATTTTTTCAAGGTCCAACATGAGCGTAGTTTTTGAAAAGAGCATTTTTCAATGACTAAGATTTAAACCAGAATATTTTTTAAGGATTTTTTAAGAGTCGAATTAAAAAAATAAATTTTCCTAAACAACGAATTGAGAGGATTTTCTTAAAAAATCTTTGAAAAAACCCACTATTTGTCTTTGCAAAAATATTTTATTTCTAAAAATCTATGCTTCTGTTAGTACTTGAATATCCTTTAAAAAATCTACGCTTGTGTTAGTCCTTGAAAAAATGTCCTTTAAAAAATCTACGCTTGTGTTAGTCCTTGAAAAAATATCCTTTAAAAAATCTACGCTTGTGTTAGTCCTTGAAAAAATATCCTTTAAAAAATCTACGCCTTGTAAAGGTCTTGAAAAAAAATTCTTAAAAAAATCCACGCCTTATAAAGGCCTTGAAAAAATATCCTTTAAAAAATCTACGCTTGTGTTAGTCCTTGAAAAAATATCCTTTAAAAAATCTACGCCTGTGTTAGTCCTTGAAAAAATATCCTTTAAAAATCTACGCTTGTGTTAGTCCTTGAAAACATATGCTTTCAAAAATCTACGCTTGTGTTAGTCCTTGAAAAAATGTCCTTTAAAAAATCTACGCTTCTGAAAATTATCCTTTAAAAATCTACGCTTGTGTTAGTTATTGAAAAAATATCTTTTAAAAAATCTACGCTTGTGTTGGTCCTTGAAGAAATATTCTTTCAAAAATCCATGCTGGTTTTAGTCCTTAAAACAATATACCCCATATTGAATTTTCAACCCTCGGTCCATGACCTCGATTCTGTGTCACATTGTTATTGGAAATTGTTGATATCGTTTGTAAATGGTTTTCTTTTGCGTTGTTGCTACCCTGAACTTAAGCAAAGCTTTATTTATTATTAGTTGTGCAGTAATAAAAATACAAATCCTTTTTTTATTTCTTGTACAATTTTTATTTAAAAAGTTCAATTCGTTTGGCTTTCTTATAACTATGCAAACATATATTGAAATAAAATATTTCAAAATATTTTAGTCCATACGATATTTTTTATATCCTTGATGGTTTTTCAATGGTCGCTAAGAATTTTTAGTTCTTAATTTCTCCATTATGAATATTTTTTACATCTCTTATGTTGATCCAACAGGAGTTGTGACATTCCTTTACGATTCCAAGTTGATGAGCTAACACATCGTATTATCTTTTCCGATTAGCGGCGTTCGTTGTGATGACCATCAATTTACAAAATCGATAGTTCCAATTATAGATGGTAAGCATCTTTTAATTCTGTTGTCCATTCAGATCAGATAAATGATTATCTTTTGCGATTGATGTTCGTGCTCACAGTTCAGTACTCGGGGTATTGGGATTAACGTTGCGCATACCCAACTTCTCCAATTGGCGTATGCGTTGCATTTGATATTTCAGCTTCTTCTTGAAGAGCAGTTCTCGGTTGATTACCCGTAAATCTTCGGTGCTGCATTTTTCCAAATTGCGTACACTTTTCGAGATCAATTTGTCGGTTAGGGAGATTTTGGTGCGATTCAATCGTTTGAAACTGGCTTTGGTACGTTTCAATTCCTCACGGTACAGGAACAGAGTATAGCTGATCGATGGTTGTGAATTGGTATTCATTTTGTTAATTTTTTTGTGTCGGTGGGGTTGTGGTTCTGTTGATGTTCTCTTTAGATTGTCTCAAGCGAGAATGTTGTTGATTGTTGAAATTCCCATGGAATATATACCCGTACACTAGGTAGAGTATATTGTACACAAAAACACAGGTAACATAAATGCATTTGTGCGTATGTGCAATTAACAAATGTGTCACAAGTGGGCCACATAACATACACACATATGTAAGTATGTTCATTTAGCTTGTGCCTGCCCCAGCCAACCGTGGATAATACACCACGGCTTAGCATTAACTTAATCCACCAAAATGTTTACACCAAGTCAGAATAGTTAATCTTCTTGTTTTGTATTGCACACCGTTGGCGATTAAGAGTGTGCGTTAGCAAATATTTACATTTGGCTAATAAGCTAGCCACCACATTGTGGTTTTTACCAAAAAAGAGATTATTATTGTTAGCTTCTTAGAAGTGATCTAGAACATAGAATTCATGCAAAGATGAATATGCTGCCTACGAGTATCGACAATGTCCTAAAACGTTGAGGTGAGATGTGCTACTTACATGATATTTTGAAGCATGCATAATATTCCAATGTACATATTATTACTGACCTGAAAGAGAAATGTGTGACAAAAAAATTAGTAAAAGAGAAAATAAATAATTTGTTAGTAAATAGTAAATTTGGAATTATTTTATGGGTTTTGAAAGACGAGCATAAACGTGGATTTTTGAGTCAATTGTATTCTTTTTCAAGAATAATTATGTGCCAACATAAAAATCATGGTCTTATTTTTATGGTTTGAAGCACATGCTTAATTTTTCATAAATTCAACATAAAGCAATGTACCGACCTTTCTTTGAATCGTATAGAAGATAAGCATATCTAAAAAATTAAATGAAACGTAGTCACGACTATTTTTTTATTAAATGGGACCACTAAAGAGGATTTTGTAGCTTTCAGAGACACAAGCATTTATTGAAGAACGCGACAAGTTTCGTTTATGTGAGTGAATTTTTTAAAAACATATAAAAATCTTTAACGGCAAGCGTAATATATGAAAACAGATATTTTCTATAATAAATCCAAGATTAGATACCTTCAAGTAAATTCCATAAAAACACTTGCTTATAGCCCATAAAACAAGTTGAAATCATTTAAGTCCTTGAAATATTCTTCAAAAAAAAAAAAAAAAAAAATCAACGATTGTTTTAATCAAAAATATTCTTTAATCAGTAAGGAAAGTAGTAAAGTCGGACTGGGCCGACTATATGATGCCCTTCACCACTTTGGGTATATTCTACATATGTAAGCTTAGCAACATCATTCTAGATTTTATTCAGTCCCTATATATCATTCGTGCAAATCGAAAGATATATAGGGACTTTGGTGCACCAATTACATAAAATCGGTCGAAAATATATATGGGAGCTACATCTAAATCTGAACTGATTTCGACGAAACATAGCACGGTTTTCACGAAACTGTGCACACATCATTCTAGACTTAATTTAGTACGCTATGCCAAACTTCGTGCAAATCGAAAAATATATACGGACTTTGGTACACCATTTACATTAAATCGGACGAAGATATATATCGGAGCTATATCTATATCTGAACCGATTCTCACGAAACTTTGCACACATCATTCTAGACTTAATTCAGTACGCTGTGTCAAATTTCGACCAAATCGAAAGACATATAGCCACTTTGTGCACCATTTACCTTAAATCGAGCGAAAATATATGGGAGCTATATCTAAATCTGAACCGAATTTTCCCAATTTCAATAAGGCTCGTCCTTGGGCCAAATAAATGAGCTGTGCCAAATTTCATCCAATTCGAATCAAAACTGCGACCTGTACTTTGTTTACAATTTAACATGGACAGGCGGACGGACGGACAGACAGACGGACAGACTGACATGCATAAATCGACTCAGAAAGTGATTCTATGCATATTCTCAAAAGGAACCATGGGTCTAACTCGATTATTTTTGCCTTTTACAAGCATATGCACAAAGACATAATACCCTGTACCACAGTGTGGTGAAGGGTATAAAAATCCATGTTAGCGCTAGTCCCTAAAAATATTCTTTAAAAAAATCCATGCTAACGCTAGTCCTTAAAAATCCACGCTTGTGTTAGTCCTTGAAAAATATTTTTTTATACCCTTCACCATAGTATGGAGGGTATATTAATTTTGCTTTTCCGTTTGTAACTCATCGAAAAAATCATTTCCGACCCATAAAGTATATATATATATATATATATATATATATATATTCTTGATATGTATATTCTTCTATGACGATATAGCCATGTCCGTCTGTCTGTTGTAATCACTCTAGCGTCTAAACGAATTGAGATAGATTGCCAAAATTTTGCATAGAGTCGTATTTTGTCTGCAGGCAGGTCAAGTCCGAATATGGGCTTTATCGGTCCACGTTTAGGCATAGCTCCCATATAAGGGTATCCCCCAATTTTCGGTATTTTGAGGTTCTTGAGCGCGTTTTTCAACTGAATTCGCTTAAATTTGGTATATTGAGTTCTTATTGGGTAGCAAATTTCTCCATTAAAAATTATAAATATGGGTCCATGTTTTCGGATAGCCCCGATATAAAGGTACCCCTAATTTTGCGGTATTTTGGGGGGTTTGATCGCATTTTTCGACCGAATTCGCTGAAATTCGGTACTTTGAGTTCTTATTGGGTAGCAAATTTCTATACTAAAAATTATAAATATAGGTCAATATTTTCGGGTAGCCCCCATATAAGGGTAACTCCCAATTTTCGGTATTTTAGAGTTCTTGAGCGCGGTTTTCAACCGAATTCGCTGAAATTTGGTACATTAGGTTCTTATTGGGTAGCAATTTTCCCCACTAAAAATTATAAATATAGGTCCCCTTTTTCTGGTACAAGGGTACCTCCCAATTTCCAGTTTTTGGGGGGTTTTGACCGGATTTTTTCCACCGAATTGGCTGTAATTTAGTATTTTGAATTCTTGTTGGGTAGCAAATCTCTCCACAAAATATTATAAATATAGCTTATTTTTTCGGGTAGCCACCATATAAGGGTACCCCCCATTTTCGATGTTTTTAGGTTCTTGAGCGCGTTTTTCAACCGAAATTTGCTATTTTGTAGTCGTATATGGCAACAAATCTCCCCACCAAAAATTATTAATATTCATAGTCCCCATAAAACCAATTTTTTATATTAAAATAGTTATCGGATTTGTTCCGTGTGTTGTGGTTGGGTAGTCGTTACGGGGAATAGTCAATTTTTACCCCACAAAGCTTATTTAGCCATATGTTGTAAGCATTCCGCCTTCTAAAGATATTGTGATAAAAAAACCAGTGAGCGGAGCCTGGGCAATATTTCGTGATATTGGCATCCTCTTGCCCGATTAGAGGTAAACATCACCTCTTCCTCATACTGACATATTTTCCGAATATTACGAGTATTCAGTACAGCTATTGTCCAGATTCCCTTCACCATGGGTTGTGTTGTGATGTTCGGCTTTCATTTGTGGTCTATATATCGACTCGAAAATAACAAAAAAAAAAATTAAGTTTTCGGTCCACTTCATTCCAAAATTTTTATCTGATCATCATCGAAAATTATAGGCGTTGTCCTTGACCATAACTGGAACCTTATGGAACATTTCAAAGCGATCAGCGCTATAGTTCCGCGCTCTATATACGGATACAGAGATACCTGTAAATATTTACGCATCCGAGCACATACAGCAATATAATTGGTATTAATTTAAAGGTCAACCACTCCTTTTAGATATAATATCAACTTCTCGGGTCTATGTCATTCAGGGGTAAATATATACGCTATATAATACAAATTTTGTCATTTTTCACACAAAAGTCAGGGTCCATTTGACCCGCTAAATATTGACAATCTTTATCAAAACAGGCATGCTTATTCTTTGGTCCGATCCCCTTCTCCATGGAAAATTTCACGATGTTCGGGCCATTATTGCGGCCTCTGGAGCGACCAGAAAAACCACAAAAATTTTGTATTTGGTCCATTTCATCCCCTAAATATTAACTAATCTTTCCCAAAAACAATAGGGGTCTTCATTGGCCAGAACCGGTCCTACATGCAACATTTCGTGAAGATTGGTCCATAACTATGGCCTGTATCGTATTTACAAATTATAACGGGCAAACGGACACATATGTCTAGATCGGCTCAGCTAGTCGAGATATGACGATCGGTATACTTAAAGGTGGGTCTAGGACCAATATTTCGCGGCGTTACAAACTTTTGGGGCTGTACAAAGTTATAATACTCTGACAACATTGTTGTGTAGGGTATAAAAACTCAAACATGACTATAATGAAATATATCGGCAGACATTTAGGCATCTTCTCAATATTGTAATACCTCCTGAAGGAAAGAATAGAGATAAGAAATTAAAATATTGGGTTCAAAATTGGCATATACCGGTCATTAATTAGGCATAGCCCTCATATAATGATATCCCCAAATATTCACTATCTCCTACAATATGTAATAAATATTGGTTTCCCTTTAGTCCACTTTTTGGATCTTACAGATTTTTGGGAAAAATCCCCATTAAAAATTGCTGAAGTTTGTATTTGGTGTACATATTGGGTTTACATAAATCGGTTTGTAGAATTATCGGTATATGCCCACTATTTGGTATGTTCCCTATATTTTCATTGCATGTATCTGTCAGTATAATTATGATGGAGGGTATCCAAAGTTCGGCCCGGTCGAACTTAACGCTTTTTCACTTGTTTAATCTAGGCATGTGTTAAAAAATCCACCATAGCCCATGTTAGTCCGTGGAAAATATTATTTTTAAAATCCACGCCTTTTATAGCCCTTGAAAAAATATATATTTTTTTAAATATCACCCTTGTGTTAGACCTAGGAAAAGATATTTTTTTAGGTCCTTGAAAAAATGTTCTTTAAAAAATTTACACTTGTTGTGGAACTTGAAAACAAATTAAGTTTTTGAAAAATCCTTTAACAAATCCACGCTTGTGGATATCCACGCTTGCGTTAATCTTCAACGAATATTTTTTTAGAAATCCACGCTTGTGTTAATCCTTGAAAAAATATCCTATAAAACATCCACGCTTATGGTAGTCTATGACAAAATATTTTTAAAATTCCACGCCTTTGGTAGATCTTGAAAAAAAAATCTTTAGAAACACTCTTTCACACACAAATATTCATTGAAAAAAATGTTTTCCAAATTCATACTTGTGAGAGTATTTGGAAACATATTATTGAAAAATGTATTCTTGAAAAAAACACCTTCAAAAACGCGATCGTGGTGGTACTTGAATTTTTATGAAAATAAATGCATATATAGTCTTTAAAAACTATTTAAAAGAAGATGATTGTGGTAGTCCTTGCAATCCACCCATCTGATAATCCTCAAAAAATAATTTTGAAATTAGCCCACAATGTTGTTTATAATGCGGTATGCACTTTAAATATTCAAATTTCGTAATATGTTTCATTAGGCGTGAATTTTTAGAAACATAAGCAGCGACAAACCTATTATAAAACGATCGTATTTTCATCGTTAGAAATCTGTTACAAAATTTTGACCCCTTTACAAACCCCAATCCATTTAACTAAAGGGCACGTAAGCATGAGTACCGACACACATTACATATTATGCAATCAAGGGGTTGACCCGTTAATGCAATTTGTTGTACTCTCAAAGTAAAAACTACTTAAAACAGGTACTTAATTATGGAAAACATGATCATGCAAAGCAAAACATGTACTAGGGTAAAATTAAAACAGGTAAAGGCATAGAGGGCGTATTTTAATGAGGAATGGATTAAAAAAGAATTACTTTTTATAGCCACCAATAAGAAAGTAGAACA
>NW_026874702.1:0-16561 GCF_032173495.1 Musca vetustissima
AAAAACCCGTACATCTATCCTACACTCAGCGACCACCAATCCAAATTTCAGAGTTCTAGCTCTACCGGTTCGCCAAATACAAATGGTATCACATTTAGTACTTTTTAGTACTTTTCGAACCGTTCTAGTACGAATTTCCAAAAATGCTTTTGTACATCTTCCTAACTTTACATCAGTGACCCACATTCCAAATTTCAGAATTATAGCTCTTCCCTTTCGCCTAATACAAAGGGTACCATATTTGGTACATTTTAGTACTTTTCGTACCCTTCTAGTTCGAATTTCCAAAAACCCAGCCTTACCTCACGCCTACACACCAACACCAACCCACACTCAAAATTTCAAGCTTCTAGCTTTAGCCGTTTCGTCTGGGCGATGATCTGTCAGTCACTCATTCACTCACTCAATCACTTAACAGTGTTAAGTGATTGAGTGAGTGAATGTTAAGTTAACACTAAGCTCTTTTATATATAGAAGATAAGCTTTAAAACATTTTGTTGTGTGGTAATCATTCGGCCATAAAGGGTTAAGGTTCTTTCTTTCTGTCATTTGATATTTTGAGATCTCCTGACTATTGACTATTTTAGCATTACGAAATGTCTGACAAATTGTTGGTAAACATAATTTTTCTACATCTCCAAGTCCTGTTCAAGTCCGTGACCTGTATGTTCAAGGTCATAGCCCAATTCTCCAATTGAGTGTATGCAGTTTAGTAATTCGTTAACCTGGCAATTTACTGTAACATAGTCCAACACGTAAAAGTCCCAATACATTTGTGGTATTTTGAATGTCCGCATGGTGAGGGGTATAAGAAGTTCCACCAGTTGGAATTAGCCAAATTTTTTTGGTTAATATTTTTCGGCGATCATAAAGTCGTACTTTTTAGAGACCACATAGTCTCGGGTTTTTAAATATTTTGTTCTAGAACATTGACGTGGAATTTGTACTATTTTTATTGAGGCCATATCGGATAATTTTTTCTCTGTATTTTTTATTATTTATTGTGAATCTGTTATTTTTCTATTCATTTTTCAGACACCATATATATGGTGTGTATAAACCACATTATTAGGTGTAATGTTGATTAAATGTATCATTCCGTTTCAAATAACTCGAATTATTCGTCAGGAACCCTTAAGTGAATATAAACGTTTATTTCGATTTAGAAATGTTTATCTGACCGTCAGTCCACCTATGTGTCTGTTGAAATTACCATAGTGCTCAGAATATTTAAAAAAATCGTAGAAAAGGTTTGCTATTAAATGAAGGTTCCCTCTATTTCGTTATTTTTAATGCTTTAGTCGTAATTTTCCATAAAATGTTCTGTATAAGTCCCTATTTTGGCATAGCTCCCATATAAAGGCCCAGCCCCATTTTCAGTATTTTTAAGCCAAGTAGCTGTAATTTGGCTTTTCAGGTTTTTGAAGAGTGAAAACGTCATTCCAGAAAATGTTTGTCATATATCAAAGTTTTGACATATAAAGGTCCCACTCCCCTTTTCCCGAATTTTCCAACCAAAGTGAATGTAATATGGCATTTCAGCTTCTTCAAAGTTTGAAATAACCTCCATATTCCTTAAGTTCTCTGCGCTTTTCGAACCCAAGTGGCTCTAATTTGACTTTTAACGTTCTACATTGCGAATCTATAAAATCTGATTGTTTCTATAATATTCAACTAACATATTTTACAATTGTAGTCCATATATCTGTAGTATTATTATATTAAAATATCGTACATTTTCTCAAAATTAATTCACAATTCCAATAACAATGTCCCACCATCCAACCGACAGATCTCACCATGCAGTCCCGGACATACCATTTACAACGATAATAAAATCAGCTTACGGCATGTTTATGGAGATTAATACCTTAAGCAGCAGCACCTTATAGGTCAATTATATGCCGGCTGATTAAATTCGTTCTTAGATCAAGGAGAAGTCATCATATGAGTATTGACGCGCTAAAACCAAAGAATAAATAAAGAAAACAAGAACAGCAACAACAAAATGGAAACATTTAAAAAAAGAACTGCACATTAAATATTCAAACTTGTACTTGTGTAATAATACGAATACAAACAGCAGCAACAACAAGCATTTTTTCATCCGAACAGCGAATGGTTAAACATTTTGGGATAGTTTAAATCTGAAGACTTCCGCTAACAGTTCCGTGTTGTAGGAAGAAGCTAAACTGTCGTACCCCCACCCCCCTTTTGGTGAGCAAAGTAGTCAAAACCCCAGCGATCAGTGATCATGTTTTGTGGTAATTTATGAAACATTTCCTTCTTTGAATTGTTGGAATATGAAGATGAGTCAGGCAGTCAGTCAGTCGGATAGTTAGTCAGTTCGTTGGTAGAGGATGTAAGGAAAATCGATGGTGGAAAAAGAAAATCATCCTCAGCGTAGGAAAAGTCAAGTCGTTAAACGCATATTAACGATTTGAATTTTAATTTAATGGCTAAACATTAAAAACACTCTTCAATTATGTTCAGTTTCTTTTCCATTTTGTCTTCATTTGATTTTCCATTGAAAACCAATTGGTACGTACGTTGAAGATTGGCTTACCTGTGAATCACGTACCCTCCTCACTCAGCCAGATACAACATTGGTGGTATCTGTAGCATAAAAAACCTTTCAGTGCCCAAATCCAAATAATTGGTGAGTGTGTGAGGAAGGAAGGGAGGGAGTGAGGTATAAATGTTTTGTTTGTGTTTTAATAGTTTGTTTTGATTGCTTTTATCTTTTGGGACAAGTCAGAGGATGTGTCTCTATTTAACCTTTCTTAGTTGCTACTTCAGTTGTAAGATTTTATCTTTCAGTTTGTACGCTTCCTTAATTTCCGGTCAATTTTTGTTAGGAGATGTGAAGGCATTTTTGTTGGTGTTAGATGGATATTTATATATTCGAGATTATTGCGTAATTAAAGAATCGATGATCTGGGTTTGTTTTCAATTTTCCTCTTTTTCATGTGGAAAGTCACTGAGTCACAGGCTGTAGTAATGACTCCCAATTCTACATTTTTAAATTGTCAAAACAATTAGCATCTGCATGCCATTTTCCGTTTAAATAAATGCAATTACTTTTAAGATAATAGTAATTGAATAATTTAATTGACGTAAAGAAATTATTTGAAGTACTATTGAACATCTTGAAGGGGAAAATGCAATTAGCTAAAAATTATTTTGACTTGAAAATTGTAATAATAGAAAATATATTTGAGACAAGAAGAAACAATTGAGTTGGTATAACTCTTTTTTATATATATACGGCAATCATCACCTTACACCAGAATGTGAAGTGTCCATTAAATTTGTATTTTGGTGAGAGTAAAATTCTATGTCGAAATTTAATGAATGTTAGAGATGAAGCATTCTCATACATTTCTAGGATGTTTGTCATTAATAATGGGGTTTATCGGTCCTTTTTTGGTATATGCCACAAATAACGAATTCCGTATTTTTGGAGAGGGAACACAGAACATTTTCAATATTGGTCCACATTTTGATAAAGTCTCCATCTAAAGACCAGCATCAATGTGGGAGTTTTCATTGCCCTGGAAGTAATATGTAGGTCCATACCTTAGGCGCCTTTTCCAAGGGCCATATATGAAATTTGGCATTCTGGATTTTTAGGGGTTCGTGGTCTGTTTGATATAGGCCCCATATACAAATATCGTTTTTCTATTAGGCATTTTGAAAGTTTCCACAGAAATAATTGTAATATAGCACTCTGGGAGGGTGACATATATATTTAAAAAAACATTATCATTACAGTCCTAAACTTTTTTCCAACCAAAATCACTGTAATTTGCTGTTCCTTATTTTTCTTGAGAAAAAAACTTCTTAGCAGAAAATTGTCAATCCAGATCCTGATTTAGCATAGCACCCATAAAAAGGTCTCATACCAAGGTTGTAGCCAAATATTTCAACCAGTTAAATTGCATGTAAGTGTGGTAAAATATAAATATATAACAATCATAAAAAAACATTAACATTTAAAATATATAAAACCAGTAAATAAAGCCCAAGAGTCGTATGGAATTATATGACTGTATGATACCCTTACCTTTATAACTTGGCTAAATAAAAGAAATGCTAATATGTACAATATCCTGTAGATAGAGTAGACATAGCATCTTTGAGGACCATTGAAATGAAATCGGACGAAATTGAATGTGTGATCTACATAGATATTTGTACTAATTTAAAGGAACCTATGCACATACCAATCTGAAATCTATGAAAAATTGCATGACATGGGTTCTTTGGTGTTTAGGAGATGTGTTTGTATGAAATCGAGAAAATATATTGGAAATATATGTAAATGTGGACATAATTGAGCAACCGTGGCATACAGCATTTAGTATACTTTAGCACCGTGAGCTGTCCAAAATTTATCTAGATCGGAGAAACCTTTATTATTTGGTGCTCCAAGTTGGTACATTGTGCACAAATTCGTCCCACTCGGAAAAACTTTAGTTATTTGGTACAACATTTAGATGAAATTGAATGGAAATATATATTTGAAACTATACCATGTAAAGCTAACAAACATAGGCTCCTCGGTGCACCATTTGCATGAAATTGGACGAAAATATGTATGGGAGCTATATCTAAATCTGAACCAATTTCAACCAAACTTCGCAGATATCAAAATGGATATCGTCCTTGGGCTAAATAAGTGACTTGACAAACTTTCATCTAAATCAGACCATAAATACGACCTGTACTTTGCTCATAAAAATACGTAGATGGGCAGACGGACATGTATAAATCAACTCAGAAAGTGACACCCCCACCCCCAAAATTTGTAATTCCACTTCAGTTCTCCAAATTTCTATATACTCAAGAGGAATGTATAAAAATCCCAGATGAAATGAAATTCTGCCGTAATGAGATCCTGCGTACGTCCCTGCCTCAATAATTTTACAATTTGTGAGTGTGGACCTAAATTAGCTTAGTATACATAGTAAAGTATTCCCAGTGTGGACCAAAGAGCTAGGTGAAGGATGTAACAAATTTGTCCAGCTCGAACCTTGTTCATTATTGAATCTTTCCCCATCAGGTGGACGTAGAATTGTATTGTTTAGAATTTAATACAATGTTGATTAAACCATATCTATGTATTGGAATCTCGATAGAACTCGAGAATTTTGAACGTGTTTTCAACCGAATTGGCTGTAATTTACTATTTAGATAGTAAATTCCCCTACCAAAATATTATCACTATTGGTCTCCCTTTTATAGAAGGCCCCACAAAATTTGTACCCTCTAAAGTTCTTGACTTTTAAAAACATCGGGAATACTATTGAACCAAATTGGTTATAATTTTGTAAAAAATTCCTCTACCAAAAAATTATAAATGTTGATCCATGTTTCGGGCTATATATTTTGAATATTTCGGGCACGTTATTCAACCGAATTGATTATACATGTGGATCGATTATTGGGTAAAGGTCCTGCACCCTATATGTATTTGGATAGTCCTTGGCGCATGATGTTCCTGAAACTTGGGTAGTTAACAACTTCTTCAAAAAATACTTACAATATAAGATCATGTTCCTCCACCGTCCTCATACTAAGGTCACGCGTCATTTTCGGAATAGCCCAAAGTAAAACGGTACGATCGATCTTAGAATTATTTTTTATTGTATATCAATATGTTGACAATCTGTCAGAGAACTAGAATGAGGTAGGTCGTGTTGGGGCGTAGGCGTGTGATAAGGTTGGATTTTTGGAAATTCGTACTAAAAGGTACTAAAAAGTACTAAAAACTGAATTGCACGGGAATGGTTAGATGTAGAACTTTGAAATTTGGTACGTAGTTTTATCAATGACGAACGAAGAAGAATGTGTGAAAAAATTTTGGAATTTAGTACTAAGAGGTACTAAAAAGTACTAAATATTATACTACTACTGAACAGGTAGGGATAGACATCTGAAATTTGGTATATAGCTTAAGCTATTACAAATATAATAATGCCCAAAAATATTTCTTTGCAAATTAGTATTAAAATGGTACTAAATAGTACCAAAAACTATATTATACCGGAACGGTTGGAACTATAACTCTGAAATTTTGGTTTGCAGCTTTGCAAATGATAAACAAATCAGAATGTGGGAGGACATTTTGGAAATTAGTACTAAAGGTACTAAATATTATACTATGGTGGAACAGGTAGGGATAAATATCTGAAATAAAAAATTCGCATATCGCTTAAACTATTACAAATAATATATATAACTTTTTTTAAATTAGTACTAATGTGGTAATAAAAAGTACTACATAATAAAATACAATGAAACTGGTACAAATATAAATCTGAAATTTGGTATGTAGCTTACTTTATTGAAAATATAACGCTATGTATAATTCTTTTGAATTTAGTACTAAATACTGCAGTATAATGGAACCTGAAGAAATAGAAATCTGAAACGCGGTACATAGATTTAACTAAACAAATACAATGCTGTACAGTAACATAGTTTTGAAATTAGTACTAAAATGTTTCAAAATATTAAAATATAATGGAAAAGTTAGAGATTGAAATCTGAAATTTAGTATGTAGCTTAACTATTACGCATAGAGCGATATGCATAAATATTTTTGGAAAATTGTACTAAATATTGTATCACAGTGAATGGAAAAAAATATATAAACGTACATTTAGAGTACGTAAATCTTGAACTATGACTATAAGCATTTATACATATTTTGCAGAAATTGTATACGGCGGTACGGGTGGATATAGAATTTGGGTACAAGACTTTTTCTATGAAAAACAATGCTTTTCGCAATTTGGTATGACATTTGTACTTAAAGTATTATATATTGTACAGACTGAGTAGAGGTAGAGTCCTGAAAGGTTTTTTATGTTATTATTATTATTTTTTTATTTATTTATTTATTTTTTTTTTTTAAATTTGTAGTAGAAAGTGCTAAATAGAAAAGGTTAGATTCAGATATCCGAATTTCAGTATTTATATTTGACTATGGCAAATAAAATGTTTTGTGAAATATTGTTCCAACATTTTTACTAAAAGTTACTGGCGGTTAGTTGTTTCATATTCATTCATATAGATATAAGTGAAACGATGCAAACAAGCCGCTAAACACCACAAGTACTAAAGTGTTGGCATATATATTTCCAATGATGTTTCCAACCACACTGGAAATATTGTATACTGCAGCGACTTCCGATGTAATCAATAAAGGGCTAGTTTTTTATGTCGAGGATATACTAAAAATACTGAAAATTTTTTTCCATTGAAGATTTTGTAAAACGTAACGCACCAGAAATACTACCGAAATACTTTCTGCCATTTTAATTGAAATCTTCCTTTTAAAGTCAGGTATATTATATTACAAATTCGTACTATATGGGTACACAAGTATTAAAACGTAATATATATTACCATTAGTATTAAATTACCGAAAGGAACAAAAATGTTTATAAAACGTATTATGGTACTATTTGCATTGGTCCATCGGGAGGATCGAGAAAATAGTACACTTTCAGAAAATATAAAAATAAGTAAATTGTACTAGATTTAGTAGGATAGAAGCATTAACGTTTCTGTTCGAAAGAAATGCGGAGTATTATCCGAGATTTTCTAAAAAATCGATTATATAAAACCTATAATTAAAATGTTTCAAATTTATACTTAATCCAAAAGTATATTGTTTAGCTAAATTAATGTTTATTTATTTTTTTAACTATAAAAAGAATTTGTTTAACTATAAAAGAATAAACAAGGTAGCGGGCCTTTGCTAGTATATATATATATATATATATATATAAAACACCGTTGAACCTCAAATGGCATGCTTTAGGCCTTGTTCAAATAGTTTCAGATTCACATTGTACTCCTATATATAGTTTCCAACAATTTCATCTAAATGGTGAAGCGATTGCCCACCGTTGATCCGATTGAGATGCATTTTTGGGAATTGGCTAATGGGTTTGCCTATGTTTGCTTTGTTGTATTCTGAGTTTTTTTATGTAGTTCTATAATAGACCCTCTTTGCACTTTATCTTATTTATCATTTCCAAAAAAAATCCCTTACAGTTTCTTCAATCTCGATGTGACATCATTATTTGTTATAAGGGAAAGTGTCTCTCCGCAAGTAAAACACACAAAAATAAGATCTTAAAATTCTGTGAACATCGTCATCTTGCGGATGTACGGATGTACAGACACATGTTTGTTATGAATGACCAACCTTCAAGATGACGAGATAAAGTAACAAACAGTGAAAACAAGAACAGACAGTCGACAAGATCTTGTTAAGACAATGAATGGATGAATTCAATCATTCGTTCAGATTAGCCAAGTTAGTGATTAGTGCAAGCAGCCACAGGCGGCTAGTTGACCAGACACCGCCGCAGCAGCAGTGGCATTAGAGCAACAGATGACCTCCCAGGTTAGGTTGTTTTGCCAGCAAAATAAAGATGCTATAAAACAAGACCATTTGCAGTTCCCATAAACCCACAAATTAAAAAAAGAGAGCAGAAACGGAACACAATACAAAAATACAGCCAGACCTGGTTAGATTGCTTAAGATGTTGTTACATTTTATGTCCAACATAGGTGGCAATTAAAACAAAATTCGGATATATAAAGTAAGAAGTACCAGTATCATTCGGTCAACATCCATCCGCAAAATACAAGCATGCCATGACATACGCGCTTAAAAAACAACAACAACAATGAAGTGCTCATGAGAAATGAACTGTGTCCACAAATCTGTATGACCCACAAAACGACACTCAATGTCCGAAGACCGAAAACGAAACAGATCACAGATATTCCCACCGAAAATTTCAGAAACATCAGCAGCAGCAACAGTGAGGTGATCTCTATGGCCAGTAGCTGGTTGGTTGGCTATCATTGCTGTTGCTTGACCACCTATCATGAGAAGCCATTTATCTAGCAACCCAAAAGCCATTGACAGTGCCACACAGCAAGTTTTACGGTCCTCCTCAGGTTGTAATCGTATCTCAAAATATAACCAAACAACTTGTCATAATTAAATTGAAGACATTAACATCACAGGTTGTTGTTGGCTAAATAAATGTTGTTGTCGTCGTATTTACCGGAACAAAATCAAGACATCAAACCATCGCCAGCACCACCCAGACGAGTTGTGATTATGGTCATAATCTACTTTGTATCTGGTCAGTGGAAAAGCCGAAAAAGGAAAAGTGTCCCAAAATAAGAGGTCGTTAAACGGTCTTAAACGGCAGAACATTGACAGAATGGAGGGACGGACAGACGAACGGAACAGCAAGCAAGAAGTATGGTTATTTGTCTTAAAACGACACCATCGCCATAATCCTCACCACCATCATCATCATCAAAGTGATAGAGTTGTGAGGAGCCGCCAACTGTTGGCGAGCGGGTGGGTAAGCGGTCGGCCAGTCTTGTGATCTTGGAAAACGGTAGCAAACAAACATTTCGGCATAAGTGTTTATTTTCGTTGTTGTTGTTGCCGTTTTAACTTGTTTGTTTATAGCGGTTTAAATGCGGCTCGAACAATGTAAGCGGTGCCATTCTATAACCCAATGAAACATCGTGTCACTTTGATGTTGAGATTGTAAAACGGAAGTATGGCAAGGAAGTAGTACCATTGATGTTTTATTTAACAACTATATTTTGTCATAAATCGATAGATATGAGATAGAGATGAATGCAATCAAATTGAAGAAGTTGGGTGGCATTTTTTCAAAAAAATTAAATTGTCATAACATCAAACAACCACGGTGAGAACAAAAACCGAAGGACTCCCCAATCTTCACTATTATCAATATTGGAATTTCCACATTTTTATACTCTTCACCATAAAATGGTATTTTGAACACGGCAACATTTCGTGTTTGGCCTATTGAAATGTATTTATGGTAAATAGTTAAGACGAATCCGACAGTCCTTCATAATGTACAATTTATTCGAAATGTATTAGATTTTTGAGCAAGGATTGGGTAAAGTGGAAAAGGACGAACATCAATGTCTAGCCTTTGAGGAACTTTCTAAAATCTAATGTACCACACTGTGGTACAGGGTATAATGTCTTTGTGCATATGTGCATATGCCCAAGGGCGAACCCTATTGAAATTGGAGAAAATTGGTTCAGATTTAGATATAGCTCCCAGTGTCGTCCGATTTTAGGTAAGTGGTGCACCAAACTCACAATATTGGTCCGATTGAGACAAAATTTTGCACAGAGTACTGAATTAAGTCCAAATTGATGTATGCAAAGTTTAGTTGGAATCGGTTCAGATTTATATATAGCTCCCATATATAGTTTCGTCCGATTTTATGTAAATTGAGCACCAAAGAGTCAAATTTAGGCTGCTTGGTGTAAAATGTTGTACAACGTACTTAAGTACGTCCAAATTTATGTATGCGAAGTTTTGTTAAAATCGGCACAACGTACCAAAATGGAACCTATAATAACTTGTATTGGATTTTGTGTCGAGATACATTTTGGATAGCGCACTATGATGCAACATACCAAATGGTGGATATCACGGTTGCTCAAATACATTTTATGCAAATGATTGGAATTCAATATTTCATAAATTCAGATTGGTATGTTTATGGGTTGTTTTTAGTTCAAATATCTATGTACTTCACGCCGATGAGGTATGATATAGTCGGACATGTCAGATTTTTGGAATTCTCTTACTGGTTTTAGAATATTTAAAGGCTAAAAACATCACGCTATGTGGTACTTATTTTAGGGTTAAAAAAAGGACGAAAAAGGCGTAGAATGAATCGAGATAGCATGAGGATATGTTTTACAAAAAAATAGCCCATATAATTTGGCTGCAGACATGTCATCCTAAAAATAACATGAAATAGCTGCAAACAAATATATAATATAGTTTCTTCTTTAGAGTTTCCAGCAATAAATTTATCACGCAATAACTCAAAAACTTGACCAATGACGAGTTTGTCCTTCAGCATTCTTAATATACTCGCGAATGGCCTAATATAATGCCATTGCCCAAGAAAATATTAAATAAAGAGGTATTTTGTCTAAATATCCAACTACAATGACACTTTTATACATTTGTCATTTCGTTTCAACATCTCGAAATATTCTTTGGATACCCCATAAAGTATATATTTTCTTGAGCAGAATAAAATGATGTCTATTATCGATATTTAAAGTATAGATTCATGATTTGGAAATTTTCAAGGTCCTAGTCAAATATTCCAGTTGGTGTGAGTTTAATTTGACATTTGGTTTTCTCCGAGCATATTTTGTTCCCTCCTGACAAAAAATGTACTCCATAGTCCAAGGCTGTCCACACTAATACATACAACTGTTTGTTATTGTATTTGTTTCAAATACACAATTTTCAAATGTATGTTTCTCTCTTATTAAACTGTGAGAAAAATTGTAAAAACTTGTATTTCAAATTTGAAGACAGAAAAACATTTTGAGTTGCAATGCAAATATGCTTGTTAATGATATATTTTCCTATATAAAGATAGATTTGCTTCTGTTTTGCCAATTCCCATTGTATTTGTCACATATTTCGACTTCTTCTGAACTAATTTTTGCGAAAAATGTCCTAATTTTTTCGTTCAGTGTATGAAAACAAAAAGGAATGAATGACAATTTTGAAAAATTTATTTATTTTTAAATGTTTATATTTTTATCATTGTGTTTGTGAGAGTTTTGACACACACCGACATCCCATGGGACCTATTTTGGGCACTGCTGCTATAGTCCAACGTTGTAAAATAGAAAATATGTATAAAAACATATTTAACACTTTGAAACCTTAGAGGTCCGCATTAATTTAGAATTTGAAATTTCTAGTTGCCATCTTTGACTGTATCAAAGTGTCTGTACGTTGGTGAAGGATACTGAAAATTTGACCAGGCTGAAGGTATCTCCTTTTACACATTAAAATTCGAGGCCCACATTTTGTGTGAACCTTTAATCTGCCGTTGTACGACATAAGTGTTTTGGGTTCTCATTGCTTAGCTCATCCTTGTGCTAAACATTTTTAGTATTGAACCAAGATTGAGTGTAGCCCAAGTTGGCATTTTTGGAATTTTGGAAACGTTTTTTTTCAAACGAATTGGCTGCAATTGTGTTCTCATTATCCAAATTTCACATTTTTGTATAGCCCCATAAACGCTAGGCCCCCATATTTTTCTCACGTCTTTTTCGGTATATGCAATGGCCTATCATAACATGAATTTTCTCCTAGTATCCCCCATTAATTTTACATATTTAGAATGCCATCCTCATGGTGGTGGGTAAAAAAAGTTAGTCCGGACTCAGAACTTAATATCGTTTTAAATTGTTGATATTCAAGCTGTTTTTTCAACCAAAAGGGTAGTAATTTGGAATTCTGGTGTTTTGGATCAATATAGGTCCATGTTTTGATATAGCTCCCATATAAAAAAGTGGCTATAATTTGGCATTTAGTGTTCTTATGCGTTTAAAAGTGATATAGGGCAATATTTTTACATATCCGCCATGTTTTTATTTTCGAATTTCCCCACCGAATGACCAGAAAACATATTTGAAGACGTTGTTGGATGCCAGCCTGGCATTCCAGATACCTGATAAATAAACCACTTCAATCTCGGCTTTTTTCGGTACTAATTTTATGCTTAATTTTATGTATATTTAAATTACTAAGACAATATCTCAACCTAAAAAGAAACGATCCACTGCTGGACAAAAACAAAGACCCTATATAAAGGCCCCAAGCCATTAAGGACAATTTATGTGCGAATCATATGCGGGATGAAATTTGAGACAAAATATAATAAAAAAAAATTGCCCAGTACATGCGGTACTGTTTGGGAGCAAAATGAATAACAAGATGTGGGTGTTTTAGCATCAGTAGTCGGGTCCAGCTTCTAACAAATACAAGGAGGTAAAGATAAAGAAACTCAGCAAACACGCGATCTCGCCAGAGTTAGAAGCCTTTTAGAATACGAAAAATTTAAGACTCTTAACCAAAGAGAATGTAGCAGTCTGGTGCTCGATCAATTAAGGATAAATGAGAAAGTCAACCAGACAACAAAGTAGGAATCTGCCAAGAAACTGCTGGACATGTTCTACACTATTCAGTAAATAGCGAAATACAATATACATATATCCTGAAGATCTCCCAAAAAATGTCACTTACCTGTATGAATCCAATTTGCGGTCGGTATGGTGAAGGGTCTAAAAAACTTATATCTATTTCTCCCAATACACAACATTTTCTGGTCCACCATTTTGAATTTAAATTAAAATGTTTGCTGGGTTTGTTTCAACATATCATAATATTAGCCACGTTATTGCTCTCATTTATACGTATGTAAGTATGTCGCTGATATTAGTATGATTATTTTTTGGTAGTCCCATAATGAGAATACATTAAAGCATATGATAAAGATAAGCAGGCACAGAAACATGAGCTAAGGAGAAAACTTGTCGCAAAAGAGAATAACGAAGCAACGAAATGAACGAAATGTTCAGCGGATGCGAGTCAATAAAACAAAAATATAGCGCATGTCAAAAAAGGTGCGTCTTCCTCGGAGCTTCACCAGGTCTCCCCCTTTAACGTCACCAACAAAACTCCAAGCCACTCATAACCACACAAAGAACATTTATTGAAGTAAGCGCGAGATTTAACGCTTAAGACATGTTTAAACATTGTTCATTCGTTTGTTCTTCCGTTCCTCCGTTTGATGGCAATGCGTTGAAATCTTCTTCGTATTCGCCTTCTTCTTCTTTTGTCACTGACACTTGTGTCCAAGCAACGACCAACGAATGTTGTGGTGATATTGGCCAACTTGTTAACTTGTTTTCGCTCGATAACTTCTCTTTGTTTTTATTTTATTTTGGTTGTTGTTGTTGTATTTAAACTAGAGTAAGCGGCTTGTTTTATTTCATCTTAACGTTTTGTTGTTTTTATTATCAGCCATTTATGTAGGTACTTGCTATGGTCGATCTCTCCACTCAGATCTATGTCGAAGTTGCGTTCCTTTGAAGTGTGAATCACATGTGGCCTGCATGCGTACATCACACCCGAAGTTCGACATCGACAATGGCATCATCAACATCATCTTCAATGAATGGCCCCCGCCAACACCATCATCATCATCCTCATGAATGATGATGAAAATGCTCACAGCTTTTATCTAACCGGAACTTGTTGTCAGTCTGTGTGTTTATTCTGCGAAGATTTTAATGCGTTTTATACGCCGTGGTTCCTGTTTACCTTTGACAAATATTGTTGTCTCAAGTTGCAGCCCCGCGGTAAAGAGTTAAACGAGTGGGTGAGGTCGGAGATGAGCAACAAAAGAATATTATGTTAGTTATATTTGCATTTGAAATTCCAACAAAAAGTGTGGCTGCGATATGTTACCTAGATAAGTTAATGTCGGATGTTGACTTTTTTCATGAGGTTCTGAAATATATCAAACGTTTGTTGATCATTTAACGTCAAGTATGTCGACTATGGTTTTGTAATAAAAAAAAATAAGAATTACGGAAAATCCAAATTCATAAATAACCTCATACTTTAGACATAATTATATGGAACCGATAGCAATTAATTTGAAGCCAATGTAGGCGGATTAAATCAGCAGCATCTTCATAGACATTTCTAGATATTTTAATTTTTTTACAAACGTTTAAAATTTTTCTTTCTGGATTGAAGGTGAGTAAAAAAACTTGTCAATGTAGGACAATTTTTTGACATAGTCAGCTAATAATGAATGAGTCTCATTTATTTACAGAAAATGTTCACTATAGATTTTGATAGTCCTAAACGCTTATTCCAATCAAAGTAATTGAATGTTGGCATTTCTGGTAAAAAACTGTGTAAAAAACTATTTTTCCGAAAAAAAAAACTTTCAAGTTCAATACATTTCCCGCCCAATTTAAGGTACTTAATGGTCCGTTGTGGTTGTAAATCGCCCCCATATACTCGTTGTTCAATCGAAGTGGCTGTTATCGCAAACCATTTCACGCATGTTGAAGGTCCTAGTCGTATATTACAATCATACAAACATAGTCGCCATATAAGCGTTCAGAACGATTTTAGAAATGTGCATCTTATGGTGGATGGTATAAAAATTTCAGACCGACCGAGATTGCTCTCAGCCTTATGGCTAATAATGGTATATACATTGTGCTAAGGCAAAAATGTGCCCTACCGGAACAATAGTTACCTTATGTTTCTTTGGACCAAATGCGTTTCAGACAATTTGGCTCGATTTACAAATGCCCGTCTGACCGTCTTCTTGTCTGGATGGTGTATACGATAACTCTTGAAAGCTGTAACCGAGTTCATCCAAACTTTTCACATCGCAATGAACCTTCGAAGCTTAAATAAAGTTTGAAGATGGGAAATATAGGTCCACTCCTTCTATTACCTCCCCCACCAAATGGTCCAAATTTTGTTGAACAATCCGATTTGAAGTTAACGTTGTACAACCTAATATTTTAACCATGCTTGTATATGTTGGAAAAATGGACTTATCGGTTCTTTCCCCCAAAACGGGTGAATATTTTGAAAACTTGTAAATTTTATATGAAGTAAAAGGAATATCCACTTTCATCGGAACTTTCCACTCCGTAATATTCTTACCTTACCTAGATCGGGCTTAAGGATGGGACCCATCGGTCCACTGGTAACTTTCCCACAAAGTATTAAAATGTTCAATATTTATAAATCCAATATAAAATCTTAAATCGATTTTGAAGATGGAGAATATCGGTCCACTCCTTCAAATCCTACAAAATGGTAAAATTTGTTCAGCAAATTTATTTTAAAATATCACATTTAAACCAAACTTAATATTTTAATCCAACGTATAATATATACGGGACTAATCGGTCCACTCCTTCTTGTATCTCCTCACAAAAGGTCAATATTTGCACTTCATAATATTTTTAACTAGTCTAGATCCAGTCCGATCATATAATCCATCGGTCAACTCCTTTTGGCACCTCCCCACGAAATGTCAACATTTTGTTTTTCCAATATCAAGCGAAGGGAATGCAACTGGTAATATGTTTACCAAACCTATATGAAGTCCGAAGATTGAACCCATCGCTCCACTCCGAAGCGAATGAAGTAACCGATTTAATCTATTTTTTCACATCGTAATATTTCACCAAAAGGTGGCGTAGGGTGATAGATACCAAGCAACGGCTCTGATTGGCTTTAACACAGCGAAGCCCAGGCTTATATTGGTCCCTTTTTCATCTCAATTGTGGACACTGAGGTCACGGTGCCACCTGGGTAGCCATTTTCATTACCCGTTCAAATAGTGAGCTGATATGTGCCGCGAGTTCACCCACAAGAACTATAACAAGTTAAAAAGTGTTAAGTTCGGCCGGGCCGAACTTTGGATACCCTCCACCATAGATATAGTGACAGGTACTAGAAATGAAAATATAGGGAACATACCAAAAAGTGTACCTATAAAAAAATTTCTAAAAACGAATTATGTAATTCTTGATACAAATTTCAGAAATGTATTTAAAATTTATTTTATAATTATACCCTCAGCATTATGGCTAATG
>NW_026874703.1:0-16849 GCF_032173495.1 Musca vetustissima
GTGCATCTGATTGAGTATATCCGCCAGTGTGTGTGCGTGTAATTGACGTGTGAAAATGTTAAGCGGAACTTGTTATTGTTTTTCTTATTCTTGTTCCCTTGTTAGTTTGTAGTTTTCTCTTTGACTACCGTTTGTTCGGATGGCAAAAATGAAAGAAGAAATCTTCCATCGTCGTGAAGATTGTCTTGAAGTTTCCATTACGACGGACATCCCAAAGATGTCGAGAACATCATCGACTGCCGCTGCCACTGCTTCTCCGGCTGATAAACAAACGGATATACATTGAGTAACAACATTAAGGACGCCATCATATAAAGAATGTTCCGCCTCGGGAGGATAATGGTGGGGAGGGTAGGGGAGGCAAATGCATCAAAGAAATCTATGGCCCAGAACAATATTCTATGAAAAATGCATAAAGAATTTGTAAAATGTATTCATGTCAAATTACAAATGATTTGATATGAATATCAGGCGTGGATTTATTAAAAAATATTTTTAAGGACTTCCATAAGGCGTGGATTTATTAAAAAATATTTTTAAGGACTTCCATAAGGCGTGGATTTATTAAAAAATATTTTTAAGGACTTCCATAAGGCGTGGATTTATTAAAAAATATTTTTAAGGACCCCCACAGAGGCGTGGATTTATACAAGAATATTTTTCAAGGGCCAACTGAGGCGTGGATTTATTAAAGAATATTTTTCAAGGGCCAACTGAGGCGTGGATTTATTAAAGAATATTTTTCAAGGGCCAACTGAGGCGTGGATTTATTAAAGAATATTTTTCAAGGGCCAACTGAGGCGTGGATTTATTAAAGAAATATTTTTCAAGGGCCAACTGAGGCGTGGATTTATTATAGAATATTTTTCAAGGGCCAACTGAGGCGTGGATTTATTAAAGAATATTTTTCAAGGGCCAAATGAGGCGTGGATTTATTAAATCTAGAATATTTTTCAAGGGCCAACTGAGGCGTGGATTTATTAAAGCTCCCAATATTTTTCAAGGGCCAACTGAGGCGTGGATTTATTAAAGAATATTTTTCGAGGGCCAACTGAGGCGTGGATTTATTAAAGAATATTTTTCAAGGGCCAACTGAGGCGTGGATTTATTAAAGAATATTTTTCAAGGGCCAACTGAGGCGTGGATTTATTCAAGCATAATTTTTCAAGGGCGAAATTTGGCGTGGATTTATTAAAGAATATTTTTCAAGGGCCAACGGCGGCGTGGATTTATTAAAGAATATTTTTCAAGGGCCAACTGAGGCGTGGATTTATTAAAGAATATTTTTCAAGGGCCAACTGAGTCGTGGATATATTAAAGAATATTTTGCAAGGGCCAACTGAGGCGTGGATTTATTAAAGAATATTTTTCAAGGGCCAACTGAGGCGTGGATTTATGACAGAATATTTTTAAAGAATATTTTTCAAGGGCCAACTGAGGCGTGGATTTATTAAAGAATATTTTTCAAGGGCCAACTGAGGCGTGGATTTGAGGCGTGGATTTGAGGCGTGGATTTATTAAAGAATATTTTTCAAGGGCCAACTGAGGCGTGGATTTATTAAAGAATATTTTTCAAGGGCCTTCTGAGGCGTGGATTTATTAAAGAATATTTTTCAAGGGCCAACTGAGGAGTGGATTTATTAAAGAATATTTTTCAAGGGCCAACTGATGCGTGGATTTATTAAAGAATATTTTTCAAGGGCCATCTGAGGCGTGGATTTATTAAAGAATATTTTTCAAGGGCCAACTGAGGCGTGGATTTATTAAAGAATATTTTTCAAGGGCCAACTGAGCGTGGATTTATTAAAGAATATTTTTCGTGTGTGCCAACTGAGAGCGTGGATTTATTTGAGTATTTTTCAAGGGCCATGAGGCGTGGATTTATTAAAGCCAATATTTTTCAAGGGCAAAACTGATGTGGATTTTTTATTTTTAAGGGCCAACCAAGGTCTATAAAATTTTTAACTACCTCGAAGCTGTATTTTTCAAGGGCCACAATTGGTGGATTTATTAAAGAATATTTTTCAAGGGCCAACTGAGGCGTGGATTTATTAAAGAATATTTTTCAAGGGCCAAATGAGGCGTGGATTTATTAAAGAATATTTTTCAAGGGCCAACTGAGGCGTGGATTTATTAATGAATATTTTTCAAGGGCCAAAGATTTATTATAGTATATTTTTCAAGGGCCAACTGAGGCGGGGATTTATTAAAGAATATTTTTCAAGGGCCATCTGAGGCGTGAATTTATTAAAGAATATTTTTCAAGGGCCAACTGAGGTCCGTGGATTTATAACTGAATATTTTTCAAGGGCCAACTTGAAAGTGGATTTATAGCCGCATTAATTTTTCAAGGGCCAACGCAGACGTGGATTTAAACAGAATATTTTTCAAGGGCCAACTGAGGCGTGGATTTATTAAAGAATATTTTTCAAGGGTATGTGTCGTGTGTTTTTCGTGAATTTTTTTCAAGGGCCAACTGAGGCGTGTATTTATTAAAGAATATTTTTCAAGGGCCAAACTGAGGCGTGATTTATTAAAGAATATTTTTAAAGGGCCAACTGAGGCGTGGATTTATTATAGAATATTTTTCAAGGGCCAACTGAGTCGTGGATTTATTAAAGAATATTTTTCAAGGGCCAACTGATGCGTGGATTTATTAAAGAATATTTTTCAAGGGCCAACTGAGGCGTGGATTTATTAAAGAATATTTTTCAAGGGCCAACTGCTGCGTGGATTTATTAAAGAATATTTTTCAAGGGCCAACTGAGGCGTGGATTTATTAAAGAATATTTTTCAAGGGCCAACTGAGGCGTGGATTTATTAAAGAATATTTTTCAAGGGCCAACTGAGGCGTGGATTTATTAAAGAATATTTTTCAAGGGCCAACTGAGGCGTGGATTTATTAAAGAATATTTTTCAAGGGCCTACAGAGTGGATTGCCTGAATACCAAGGGCCTTCGGAGGCGTGGATTTATTAAAGAATATTTTTCAAGGGCCAACTGACGCCTGTTCATTTATAGAATATTTTTCAAGGGCCAACTGAGGCGTGGATTTATTAAAGAATATTTTTCAAGGGCCAACTGAGGCGTGGATTTATTAAAGAATATTTTTCAAGGGCCAACTGAGGCGTGGATTTATTAAAGAATATTTTTCAAGGGCCAACTGAGGCGTGGATTTATTAAAGAATATTTTTCAAGGGCCAACTTATTCGTGGATTTATTAAAGAATATTTTTCAAGGGCCTCTCTGGATTTATTAAAGAATATTTTTCAAGGGCCAACTGAGGCGTGGATTTATTAAAGAATATTTTTCAAGGGCCAACTGAGGCGTGGATTTATTAAAGAATATTTTTCAAGGGCCAACTGAGGCGTGGATTTATTAAAGAATATTTTTCAAGGGCCAACTGAGGCGTGGATTTATTGTAGAATATTTTTCAAGGGCCAACTGAGGCGTGGATTTATTAAAGAATATTTTTCAAGGGCCAACTGAGGCGTGGATTATTAATGAATATTTTTCAAGGGCCAACTGAGGCGTGGATTTATTAAAGAATATTTTTCAAGGGCCAACTGAGTCGTGGATTTATTAAAGAGTCGTGGATTTATTAAAGAATATTTTTCAAGGGCCAAATAAGGCGTGGATTTATTAAAGAATATTTTTCAAGGGCCAACTGAGGCGTGGATTTATTAAAGAATATTTTTCATGGGCCAACTGAGGCAAGGGCCAACTGAGGCGTGGATTTATTAAAGAATATTTTTCAAGGGCCAACTGAGGCGTGGATTTATTAAAGAATATTTTTCACGGGCCAACTGAGGCGTGGATTTATTAAAGAATATTTTTCAAGGGCCAACTGAGGCGTGGATTTATTACAGAATATTTTTCAAGGGCCAACTGAGGCGTGGATTTATTAAAGAATATTTTTCAAGGGCCACTGAGGCTGAGGCGTGGATTTATTAAAGAATATTTTTCAAGGGCCAACTGAGGCGTGGATTTATTAAAGAATATTTTTCAAGGGCCAACTGAGGCGTGGATTTATTAAAGAATATTTTTCAAGGGCCAACTGAGGCGTGGATTTATTAAAGAATATTTTTCAAGGGCCAACTGAGGCGTGGATTTATTAAAGAATATTTTTCAAGGGCCAACTGAGGCGTGGATTTATTAAAGAATATTTTTCAAGGGCCAACTGAGGCGTGGATTTATTAAAGAATATTTTTCAAGGGCCAACTGAGGCGTGGATTTATTAAAGAATATTTTTCAAGGGCCAACTGAGGCGTGGATTTATTAAAGAATATTTTTCAAGGGCCAACTGAGGCGTGGATTTATTAAAGAATATTTTTCAAGGGCCAACTGAGGCGTGGATTTATTAAAGAATATTTTTCAAGGGCCAACTGAGGTGTGGATTTATTGGAATATTCTTAGGCGTGGATTTATTAAAGAATATTTTTCAAGGGCCAACTGAGGCGTGGATTTATTAAAGAATATTTTTCAAGGGCCAACTGAGGCGTGGATTTATTAAAGAATATTTTTCAAGGGCCAACTGAGGCGTGGATTTATTAAAGAATATTTTTCAAGGGCCAACTGAGGCGTGGATTTATTAAAGAATATTTTTCAAGGGCCAACTGAGGCGTGGATTTATTAAAGAATATTTTTCAAGGGCCAACTGAGGCGTGGATTTATTAAAGAATATTTTTCAAGGGCCAACTGAGGCGTGGATTTATTAAAGAATATTTTTCAAGGGCCAACTGAGGCGTGGATTTATTAAAGAATATTTTTCAAGGGCCAACTGAGGTGTGGATTTATTAAAGAATATTTTTCAAGGGCCAACTGAGGCGTGGATTTATTAAAGAATATTTTTCAAGGGCCAACTGAGGCGTGGATTTATTAAAGAATATTTTTCAAGGGCCAACTGAGGCGTGGATTTATTAAAGAATATTTTTCAAGGGCCAACTGAGGCGTGGATTTATTAAAGAATATTTTTCAAGGGCCAACTGAGGCGTGGATTTATTAAAGAATATTTTTCAAGGGCCAACTGAGGCGTGGATTTATTAAAGAATATTTTTCAAGGGCCAACTGAGGCGTGGATTTATTAAAGAATATTTTTCAAGGGCCAACTGAGGCGTGGATTTATTAAAGAATATTTTTCAAGGGCCAACTGAGGCGTGGATTTATTAAAGAATATTTTTCAAGGGCCAACTGAGGCGTGGATTTATTAAAGAATATTTTTCAAGGGCCAACTGAGGCGTGGATTTATTAAAGAATATTTTTCAAGGGCCAACTGAGGCGTGGATTTATTAAAGAATATTTTTCAAGGGCCAACTGAGGCGTGGATTTATTAAAGAATATTTTTCAAGGGCCAACTGAGGCGTGGATTTATTAAAGAATATTTTTCAAGGGCCAACTGAGGCGTGGATTTATTAAAGAATATTTTTCAAGGGCCAACTGAGGCGTGGATTTATTAAAGAATATTTTTCAAGGGCCAACTGAGGCGTGGATTTATTAAAGAATATTTTTCAAGGGCCAACTGAGGCGTGGATTTATTAAAGAATATTTTTCAAGGGCCAACTGAGGCGTGGATTTATTAAAGAATATTTTTCAAGGGCCAACTGAGGCGTGGATTTATTAAAGAATATTTTTCAAGGGCCAACTGAGGCGTGGATTTATTAAAGAATATTTTTCAAGGGCCAACTGAGGCGTGGATTTATTAAAGAATATTTTTCAAGGGCCAACTGAGGCGTGGATTTATTAAGAATATTTTTCACTGAGGCGTGGATTTATTAAAGAATATTTTTCAAGGGCCAACTGAGGCGTGGATTTATTAAAGAATATTTTTCAAGGGCCAACTGAGGCGTGGATTTATTAAAGAATATTTTTCAAGGGCCAACTGAGGCGTGGATTTATTAAAGAATATTTTTCAAGGGCCAACTGAGGCGTGGATTTATTAAAGAATATTTTTCAAGGGCCAACTGAGGCGTGGATTTATTAAAGAATATTTTTCAAGGGCCAACTGAGGCGTGGATTTATTAAAGAATATTTTTCAAGGGCCAACTGAGGCGTGGATTTATTAAAGAATATTTTTCAAGGGCCAACTGAGGCGTGGATTTATTAAAGAATATTTTTCAAGGGCCAACTGAGGCGTGGATTTATTAAAGAATATTTTTCAAGGGCCAACTGAGGCGTGGATTTATTAAAGAATATTTTTCAAGGGCCAACTGAGGCGTGGATTTATTAAAGAATATTTTTCAAGGGCCAACTGAGGCGTGGATTTATTAAAGAATATTTTTCAAGGGCCAACTGAGGCGTGGATTTATTAAAGAATATTTTTCAAGGGCCAACTGAGGCGTGGATTTATTAAAGAATATTTTTCAAGGGCCAACTGAGGCGTGGATTTATTAAAGAATATTTTTCAAGGGCCAACTGAGGCGTGGATTTATTAAAGAATATTTTTCAAGGGCCAACTGAGGCGTGGATTTATTAAAGAATATTTTTCAAGGGCCAACTGAGGCGTGGATTTATTAAAGAATATTTTTCAAGGGCCAACTGAGGCGTGGATTTATTAAAGAATATTTTTCAAGGGCCAACTGAGGCGTGGATTTATTAAAGAATATTTTTCAAGGGCCAACTGAGGCGTGGATTTATTAAAGAATATTTTTCAAGGGCCAACTGAGGCGTGGATTTATTAAAGAATATTTTTCAAGGGCCAACTGAGGCGTGGATTTATTAAAGAATATTTTTCAAGGGCCAACTGAGGCGTGGATTTATTAAAGAATATTTTTCAAGGGCCAACTGAGGCGTGGATTTATTAAAGAATATTTTTCAAGGGCCAACTGAGGCGTGGATTTATTAAAGAATATTTTTCAAGGGCCAACTGAGGCGTGGATTTATTAAAGAATATTTTTCAAGGGCCAACTGAGGCGTGGATTTATTAAAGAATATTTTTCAAGGGCCAACTGAGGCGTGGATTTATTAAAGAATATTTTTCAAGGGCCAACTGAGGCGTGGATTTATTAAAGAATATTTTTCAAGGGCCAACTGAGGCGTGGATTTATTAAAGAATATTTTTCAAGGGCCAACTGAGGCGTGGATTTATTAAAGAATATTTTTCAAGGGCCAACTGAGGCGTGGATTTATTAAAGAATATTTTTCAAGGGCCAACTGAGGCGTGGATTTATTAAAGAATATTTTTCAAGGGCCAACTGAGGCGTGGATTTATTAAAGAATATTTTTCAAGGGCCAACTGAGGCGTTGATTTATTAAAGAATATTTTTCAAGGGCCAACTGAGGCGTGGATTTATTAAAGAATATTTTTCAAGGGCCAACTGAGGCGTGGATTTATTAAAGAATATTTTTCAAGGGCCAACTGAGGCGTGGATTTATTAAAGAATATTTTTCAAGGGCCAACTGAGGCGTGGATTTATTAAAGAATATTTTTCAAGGGCCAACTGAGGCGTGGATTTATTAAAAAAAAACTAGTCCGGATAGAAGAGCCTTTGAGATTAAAAGAAACGTGTCAAAAAAGAAATTAGTTTTTGGGCCAACACAAAGAACAGAAAAAACCGTAAATTGACAATTTGCTGGTTGTCGGAAACTTATTGCTGAGTTGTCGATTGGAGTGGAGTGCAAAGGAAGTCCAGTGACCTGGCAATTAACCCCTTCATTGGAATATTTAATTCAGGCAATTTTTCGCATCAGAGTTTCCAAGAAGACCAAAAATATAATTTTACTTCCTGTATCTGTCTTCTCTCTCACTTGTCCTGTCAAAGAAATATTTACCCTCAGTTGTTAGGTTTATTATCCTGTTTACCTTTCACCTACTCTTCTTCTCTATTCCTTGAGGTTGCTATGACACATTTTCTTTTTTTGGAGTTATCAACATTACAATAATAGGATTATTTGGCAGTTATGTGAAATCTAAATGACATCCTGTCTTCATGTATCCTGTCCACAAACAAACAAACACCCAAAATCGTTATATGCAGCAACAAATTCGTTACTTCGTTTCCTTGTCAATGTTAATGGAATGGGAGCAGGATTGCTGCCAAGGAAAAATATACTTAAATTTACTTAATTTAACTTTTTTTGTTGTTGTTTTTGTATTCCAATAAGAATATTAACCCAGAAAACAAAATACCCATTGACTTCTCGGTTCATAAATTTGTGTGTGTATGGGTTGAAAAAATTGCATATCCTTTTTTCCTAGGACAATTTGTTGAGTTCATATGGGAGAAAACGATGTAACAATTTTCTAGCTAATGGCCAAGGTACAGAGACAGTAGGTCGGAAATATACTTCTATAAATCCACGCTTGGAGCTCCTTTAGAATATTCTTCTTAAATAAATTCACACCTGGAGGTGCTTTCGAATATTCTTCTTAAATAAATTCACACCTGGAGGTGCTTTAGAATATTCTTCTTAAATAAATTCACACCTGGAGGTCCTTTAGAAAAATTCTTCTTTAATAAATCCTCGCCTTGGAGGTCCTTTAGAAAATTATTCTTTAATAAATCCACGCCTGGAGGTCCTTTAGAAAATTCTTCTTTAATAAATCCACGCCTGGAGGTCCTTTAGAAAATTCTTCTTTAATAAATCCACGCCTGGAGGTCCTTTAGAAAATTCTTCTTTAATAAATCCACGCCTGGAGGTCCTTTAGAAAATTGTTCTTTAATAAATCCACGCTTGGATGTCCTTGGAAAAATTCTATTTTAATAAATCCACGCCTGGAGGTCCTTAAGAAAATTCTTCATTAATAAATCCACACCTGGAGGTCCTTAAGAAAATACATCTTTAATAAATTCACGCCTGGAGGTTCTTTAGAAAATTTTTCCACGCCTGGAGGTCCTTAAGAAAATACTTCTTTAATAAATCCACGTCTGGAGGTCCTTTCGAAAATTCTTCTTTAATAAATCCAGGCCTGATGGTCCTTTAGAAAATTCTTCTTTAATAAATCCACGCCTGGATGGTCCTTTAGAAAATTCTTCTTTAATAAATCCACGCCTTGGAGGTCCTTGAAAAAATTATTTTTTAATAAATCCACGCCTGGAGGTCCTTTAGAAAATTCTTCTTTAATAAATCCACGCCTGGAGGTCCTTTAGAAAATTCTTCTTTAATAAATCCACGCCTGGAGGTCCTTTAGAAAATTCTTCTTTAATAAATCCACGCCTGGAGGTTCTTTAGAAAATTCTTCTTTAATAAATCCACGCCTGGAGGTCCTTTAGAAAATTCTTCTTTAATAAATCCACGCCTGGAGGTCCTTGAAAAAATTCTTTTTTAATAAATCCACGCCTGGAGGTCCTTAAGAAAATTCTTTTTTAATAAATCCACGCCTGGAGGTCCTTAAGAAAATTCTTTTTTAATAAATCCACGCCTGGAGGTCCTTGAAAGAAATTCTTTTTTTAATACCCACTGTATTGGAATTGTCAACAACCTGAGAAGTTGTCTTCCCATAATCCTCATAACCTTCATGGCCATCAACCGCTTAGCACGACAGGACATGACTATGTTTATTCCAAATACCTTTACCTTTGGACGAGAAAACAAAAACACCCACCCACCTGAGTGTAATGGTATGCGACTATCCAAAACAAAAAGCCACTTGAAATCTAAGCCAATAACCTAACGACCGAGCAACCGAACCGAACCGAACAGACCTTTTCTTCGATGGAAAATTTTGGCAAACGAATGAAATTGGAAGCAAAACATAAGGCCAGCTCCTTGTTGTTGATTTTTTGTTTTGCATCCCGAAAAAGAAAATCCCAAAGACAATGAATGCTGCCTGGAAGGAAATCATCCACTTTGTGTCGTCTTATCAGGCAATGCGTTTTCTTACAGCTCTACGTTGCTTGTCATTTGCCTCAGCCATCATTGGTGTGTTGTTGTTGTTGTCGTTTTGTGGCAAAAAGGTCAACAATTTTATCAGACTAATATCGAAGGAAATAGGATTTTATGCTACTCTCGAGGAGACTTAACTTGTACTGCACCCGGTCGCTCTCTCACTCGCTTCACCCTCTTGTGCTGGATTTCTTGAGGTATTTTGAATGTAATTTCGGACCATGAAGATTCCTGACCAGTTTATGAAAGTTGAAACTATAAGCTGACTTTACTTTTTGGTCATTTCTTTCATTCCTTCTAGCTTGTTTATATTTATGTTATGTCTTGGTCTTATTTTCGTTTCGAATTTTTTTCTTGCTGTTGTTGTTTTGGTCTGCTAGGATTTTGTCTATTTTAAAATTTTGTTGTTTCTTTGTACTGCCACAGGTTTGTTGTGAGGTTGGGTATTAAATCCAATTAAACTCTTACAAATGTCCATCCAAAAAAAGAAGAGAAACCAAAAATTTAGTATGTCCTGACATCTGGCCAGGAACAGGAAGTAAAAGGTCAACTGTAAAAGCTGTTTAGTTAGATGCCAGAAGCAATTTAATATTTTCTAACCTGGTGACCAGGAACAAAATGATATTGTTTCTATTTATATTAGAAAAGATTAAATTAAGAATATTTTTTAATAAATTCACGCCTTGTGGAGGTCCTTAAAAACATTTTTAATAACTCCACGCCTTGTGGAGGTCCTTAAAAATAGTTTTTAATAAATCCACGCCTTGTGGAGGTCCTTAAAAATAGGTTTTAATAAATCCACGCCTTGTGGAGGTCCTTAAAAATAGGTTTTAATAAATCCACGCCTTGTGGAGGTCCTTAAAAATAGGTTTTAATAAATCCACGCCTTGTGGAGGTCCTTAAAAATAGGTTTTAATAAATCGACGCCTTGTGGAGGTCCTTAAAAATAGGTTTTAATAAATCCACGCCTTGTGGAGGTCCTTAAAAATAGGTTTTAATAAATCGACGCCTTGTGGAGGTCCTTAAAAATAGTTTTTAATAAATCCACGCCTTGTGAAGGTCCTTAAAAATAGTTTTTAATAAATCCACGCCTTGTGGAGGTCCTTAAAATAGTTTTTAATAAATCCACGCCTTGTGGAGGTCCTTAAAAATAGGTTTTAATAAATCCACGCCTTGTGGAGGTCCTTAAAAATAGGTTTTAATAAATCCACGCCTTGTGGAGGTCTATAAAAATATTTTTTATTAAATCCACGCCTTGTGGAGGTCCTTAAAAATATTTTTTATTAAATCCACGCCTTGTGGAGGTCCTTAAAAATAGTCTTTAATAAATCCACGCCTTGTTGAGGTCCTTAAAAATATGTTTTAATAAATCCACGCCTTGTTGAGGTCCTTAAAAATATGTTTTAATAAATCCACGCCTTGTTGAGGTCCTTAAAAATATGTTTTAATAAATCCACGCCTTGTTGAGGTCCTTAAAAATATGTTTTAATAAATCCACGCCTTGTTGAGGTCCTTAAAAATATGTTTTAATAAATCCACGCCTTGTTGAGGTCCTTAAAAATATGTTTTAATAAATCCACGCCTTGTGTTGGTCCTCAAAAATATTTTTTTAATAAATCCACGCCTTGTGGAGATCCTTAAAAATATTTTTTTAATAAATCCACGCCTTGTGGAGATCCTTAAAAATATTTTTTTAATAAATCCACGCCCTGTGTAGATCCTTAAAAATATTTTTTAGTAAATCCAGAAAATCTTTCTTTTATTAATCCAAGCCTGAAGGACCTTCGAAAATTATTCGTTATTAAATCCACGCCTTTTGTAATACAGTTCAATATTTTAAAATCTTTAAAAGTTTGAATATTTGTTTATTATTTTTCTTTTATTAAAAAATCCCATTGACAGCTGTTTACCCTTACCCTGCAGCTGATTTCCAATTAATAATTATTAATTAATATTTTTAAATATTATGCGTTTTTTATTTATTTATTTATCAAATAAATAACACAAACAATTTGTGGTCTATTTTTCGCGAAAAATGTCATTTACCTGGATAAACATATCGATTTATTTATGTATGGGAGTGTGTGTCACACACACACACGCTCAAACGTAAACAATAACCTTTGGAGCCTTTTACGAATAATGTCATAAATCTTGCCTGGTCCTGGCCAATTTAAAAACAATAATACATAAATATTATGAAATGAAATTAAATGGAATTTGCTTGAAAACACACACACAGATATTAACTTAAATATTTAATTCGATTAAATTAAAAAAATATATGTATTTGTTGTTAATGGTTTTTTGCATTCGAGGCCAATTAATTTATATATGAGGGTAAATATTTATTTTTTTATGCATTTTTAGTAGGTGAGGGTTGAAAGGGAATGAGGATTTGAAATAAAATTTTAAAAATACCGAATTTGGTTTTCAGGCCCCTAGTTGGAAATTTATACCCTCCCACGATTTGTTCTTGCCACATCCCTGTTTTTTTCTAGCTGAATATTATTGGAAATAAATTTCAAATAATTTTAATAAATCCCATAAAATTAAATTTGTTTATTTAAAAATCTATCTGTTATTGAGAGGCGTGTAGATTTTTTTCTATATCTCCTCCCCACCTCCCATTGCCCCCCCCCTGGATGGATTCCTGTACCCCGCCAGTAATTTTTTGTCATTTTCATGTTGTGTTTTGTTCATTACCGGACATTTGTAATTGTTATATTGAAATAAAACAATTAAATCAAGTCTTGCAATGACAGAAACGAAAAACAAAAAAAATAAATAAATAATTGTAACGAAATAGAGCGAACATGGCAACAGAAAACCATGGAGAGTGAACCCGGTACGGCAGAGAGTGAGAGGTAAGGAGTTAACATAATGTTTATTGCCTCAACCATAAATTGAGTGGCTTGGTGGTCAGTAAATGTGGATGTATGGATAAATTAATGAAGGCTAACACAAAAGCCATGGATGGATGATTGGATGCCAGGATAAATGACGAGAGAGAGAGAGAGTGGTAGGGAGGTTTGGCGAGAATGTATGGTTACATGAATGCTACATTGTAGGCGTTGTTGGTGGCAGCGGGGCAGCTAGGTGGCCGTATGGATGAATGGATGGATGGACGGACGGATGATGACGATGATAGTTGGCCTCACTTTGAATACATCATCATTAACTTTTTGCCATGACAACAGGCAAATCAGTCGACGACAGACACACAAAACCAACTGACATTAATTAGCTGGACAATTACAACTATATAAACAGACATAAATACACACACACATCTACGCTATTATTATTACAAAAAAAAAAAAAAAAATACAAAACAACATAGAAACATAATAAAAGTAATTATTATAAGGAAGAACAAGCGACTAAATAAATGGTAACGGTAATTTGTATTAAAAAGGCAACTAAGGGAAATAAATTTGATTAAATGTTTAATGAGAATTTTTCGATTGTTTAAGGAATAATTTTTAAAAGACCATCAGGCGTGGATTTATTAAAGAGACATTTTTAAGGACTTCCAATGTGTGGATTTAGTAAAGAAGAATTTTTAAAGGACCTCTAAGGTGTGGATTTTTAAAGAACCTAAAGGACCAACAGGCGTGGATTTATTAAAGAAGAATTTTATAAAGCACCTCCAAGGCCTCTAAGGACCTCCAAGAATTTTTTCAGGACCTTCAGGCGTGGATTTATTAAAGAATAATTTTCAAGGCCAACTTAGGCGTGGATTTATTAAAGAAGAATTTTCTAAAGGACCTACAAGGCGTGGATTTATTAAAGAAGAATTTTCTAAAGGACCTACAAGGCGTGGATTTATTAAAGAAGAATTTTCTAAAGGACCTACAAGGCGTGGATTTATTAAAGAAGAATTTTCTAAAGGACATACAAGGCGTGGATTTATTAAAGAAGAATTTTCTAAAGGACCTACAAGGCGTGGATTTATTAAAGAAGAATTTTCTAAAGGACCTACAAGGCGTGGATTTATTAAAGAAGAATTTTCTAAAGGACCTACAAGGCGTGGATTTATTAAAGAAGAATTTTCTAAAGGACCTACAAGGCGTGGATTTATTAAAGAAGAATTTTCTAAAGGACCTACAAGGCGTGGATTTATTAAAGAAGAATTTTCTAAAGGACCTACAAGGCGTGGATTTATTAAAGAAGAATTTTCTAAAGGACCTACAAGGCGTGGATTTATTAAAGAAGAATTTTCTAAAGGATCAACAGGCGTGGATTTATTAAAGAAGAATTTTTTCAAGGACCTCCAAGGCGTGGATTTATTAAAGAAGAATTTTTTCAAAGGACCTCCAGGCGCGGATTTATTAAAGAAGAATTTTTTAAAGGACCTCCAAGGCGTGGATTTATTAAAGAAGAATTTTCTAAAGGATCATCAGGCGTGGATTTATGAAAGAAGAATTTTTTCAAGGATCATCAGGCGTGGATTTATTAAAGAAGAATTTTTTCAAGGATCATCAGGCGTGGATTTATTAACGAAGAATTTTTTCTAGGACCTCCAAGGCGTGGATTTATTAAAGAAGAATTTTCTAAAGGACCTCCAAGGCGTGGATTTATTAAAGAAGAATTTTCTAAAGGACCTCCAAGGCGTGGATTTATTAAAGAAGAATTTTCTAAAGGACCAACAGGCGTGGATTTATTAAAGAAGAATTTTCTAAAGGACCTCCAAGGCGTGGATTTATTAAAGAAGAATTTACTAAAGGACCTCCAAGGCGTGGATTTATTAAAGAAGAATTTTCTAAAGGACCTACAAGGCGTGGATTTATTAAAGAAGAATTTTCTAAAGGACCTACAAGGCGTGGATTTATTAAAGAAGAATTTTTTCAAGGACCTCCAAGGCGTGGATTTATTAAAGAAGAATTTTTTCAAGGATCATCAGGCGTGGATTTTTTAAAGAAGAATTTTTTCAAGGATCATCAGGCGTGGATTTAATAAAGAAGAATTTTCTAAAGGATCAACAGGCGTGGATTTATTAAAGAATAATTTCCTCCAAGGCGTGGATTTATTAAAGAAGAATTTTTTCAAAGATCATCAGGCGTGGATTTTTTAAGAAATTTTTTTTTAAAGATCATCAGGCGTGGATTTAATAAAGAAGAATTTTCTAAAGGATCAACAGGCGTGGATTTATTAAAGAATAATTTTTTCAAGGATCATCAGGCGTGGATTTATTAAAGAAGAATTTTCTAAAGGATCAACAGGCGTGGATTTATTAAAGAAGAATTTTTTCAAGGATCATCAGGCGTGGATTTATTAAAGAAGAATTTTTTCAAGGATCATCAGGCGTGGATTTATTAAAGAAGAATTTTTTCAAGGACCATCAGGCGTGGATTTATTAAAGAAGAATTTTTCAAGGACCTCCAGGCGCGGATTTATCAAAGAAGAATTTTCTAAAGGACCTCCATGCGTGAATTTATTAAAGAAGAATTTTCTAAAGGACCTCCAGGCGTGGATTTATTAAAGAAGAATTTTCTAAAGGACCTCCAAGGCGTGGATTTATTAAAGAAGAATTTTTTAAAGGACCTCCAAGGCGTGGATTTATTAAAGAAATTTCTTAAGGACCATCAGGCGTGGATTTATTAAAGAAGAATTTTCTTAAGGACCATCAGGCGTGGATTTATTAAAGAAAAATTTTCTTAAGGACCATCAGGCGTGGATTTATTAAAGGAGATTTTTCTAAAGGACCAACAGGCGCGGATTTATTAACGAAGAATTTTCTAAAGGATCAACAGGCGTGGATTTATTAAAGAAGAATTTTCTTAAGGACCATCAGGCGTGGATTTATTAACGAAGAATTTTCTAAAGGATCAACAGGCGTGGATTTATTAAAGACGATTTTTCTAAAGGACCAACAGGCGCGGATTTATTAAAGAAGAATTTTTTCAAGGATCAACAGGCGTGGATTTATTAAAGAAGAATTTTTTCAAGGATCATCAGGCGTGGATTTATTAAAGAAGAATTTTTTCAAGGATCAACAGGCGTGGATTTAATAAAGAAGAATTTTTTCAAGGATCAACAGGCGTGGATTTAATAAAGAAGAATTTTTTCAAGGACCTCCAAGGCGTGGATTTATTAAAGAAGAATTTTTTCAAGGACCTCCAAGGCGTGGATTTATTAAAGAAGAATTTTTTCAAGGACCTCCAAGGCGTGGATTTATTAAAGAAGAATTTTTTCAAGGACCTCCAAGGCGTGGATTTATTAAAGAAGAATTTTTTCAAGGACCTCCAAGGCGTGGATTTATTAAAGAAGAATTTTTTCAAGGACCTCCAAGGCGTGGATTTATTAAAGAAGAATTTTTTCAAGGACCTCCAAGGCGTGGATTTATTAAAGAAGAATTTTTTCAAGGACCTCCAAGGCGTGGATTTATTAAAGAAAATTTTTCACGGACCTCCAAGGCGTGGATTTATTAAAAAAAATTTTCCCTAGGACCCCCAATGCGTGGATTTATTAAAGAAGAATTTTTTCAAGGACCTCCAAGGCGTGGATTTATTAAAGAAGAATTTTTTCAAGGACCTCCAAGGCGTGGATTTATTAAAGAAGAATTTTTTCAAGGACCTCCAAGGCGTGGATTTATTAAAGAAGAATTTTTTCAAGGACCTCCAAGGCGTGGATTTATTAAAGAAGAATTTTTTCAAGGACCTCCAAGGCGTGGATTTATTAAAGAATAATTTTTTCAAGGACCTCCAAGGCGTGGATTTATTAAAGAAGAATTTTTTCAAGGACCATCAGGCGTGGATTTATTAAAGAAGAATTTTTTCAAGGACCATCAGGCGTGGATTTATTAAAGAAGAATTTTTTCAAGGACCTCAAAACCAGGCGTGGATTTATTAAAGAAGAATTTTTTCAAGGACCTCAAAACCAGGCGTGGATTTATTAAAGAAGAATTTTTTCAAGGACCTCCAAGGCGTGGATTTATTAAAGAAGAATTTTTTCAAGGACCATCAGGCCTGGCACAAATTTAAAAAAATATATTTTTTTTTTGAGTATCAGACGAGACGTACATT
>NW_026874704.1:0-16553 GCF_032173495.1 Musca vetustissima
GATCAATCCATAAACATGCCATTCGTTTGTTACAATGGAACACAATTATGTAAATCGATTTAAAGCAAATATCAATCGGGCACCCGTTGAATATTTGGAGCCCAATTAACACGAAGTCGGTCGGAAATAAATATGGGCTACACGCAATTGCGCCATTCTATTCTAAAAAAACATGAGTTTGGTGCAACATTTACTTAAAATTCGATGAAAATAGATATGGGAGATATATCCAAATATGAACGAATTTCAACGAAAGTTGTCACAGGTTAGGTTAGACTAATTTATGCACGTTTTGTTCTTAAAATCGGACGACACTATATGGGAGCTATATCTAAATCTGGACGGATTCCAATAAAACTTGACACACGTTTGGCTATACTATCTTAAGTACGTTGTGAAAAAATTTGTGTCAATCGGCCTAAATTTGAGTCTTTGGTGCCACATTCAGGGATGGTCCATGTGACGACTTTTTAGGTTTTCGACTGTCGAAAAGGAGTAAACGTCGAAAACGTCATATTCCTGTATAAAATGTAATAAATGTAGTTATCGTAATTTATTTGAATATTATTGCCATATACCGTTATTTTCAAGAATATATATTATTTTTATACATATCTGACTATTCCTTACTAGAACTGATAAAAAATTCTAAATTCTAAACATTCAGTACGCTATGCCAAATTTCCAAATCGAAATATACATAGATTATGGTGCACCATTTATATTAAATCGGACAAAAATATATATGGGAGCTATATCTAAATCTGAACCGATTTTCACGAAACTCAACACACATTCACTCAATTCAGTACGCTATGTCAAATTTTGTGCAAATCGAAAGCTATGTAGGGGTTTTGGTACACCATTTATATTAAATCGGGCGAAAATATATATGGGAGCTGAATCTAAATCTGAACCGATTTTCAAGAAATTGTACACACCTTTTTCTAGACTCAATTCAGTATGCCAAATTGCGTGCAAATCGGAAGATATATAGTGATTTGGCACATCATTTACATTAAATCGGACGAAAATATATATGGGAGCTATATCTAAATCTAAACCGATTTTTCCCAATTTCAATTGGGTTCGTCATTGGGCCAAATAAATGAGCTGTGCCAAATTTCATCCAATTCGGATTATAAATGGGGCTTGTACTTTGTTTACGATTAAATATGGACAGACAGGCGGACATGCATAAATCGACTTGGAAAGTGATATATTTGCCTGTTACAAACATATGTACAAAGACATAATACCCTGTACCACAGTGTTGTGAAGGGTATAATAAATAGTATAAACATTAAACTACTTTAAATAGTATAACCATTAAATTAGTCGCTGCAGAAGCGTATGATTGACAATATAACGTATACGCACTGTGCACATATAGTGTTTTCATTAAACACTACTTATCTGAAAAATTTAATTTGTTTTTCAATATCTTAGAATATCACAAATTATGGTCATATTTCTAGAATGTTATTATTTAGTGTAAAAACTAATTTTAATGCTCCTATATCTTTTAGCTAATCAGTGTTGCCAATTGAGCACTTTTATTCGTAGAATATGCACTTTTTAAACTCGTTTAGCGCCAAAAAAGTGATCCAGGTTATAGTACTTTTTTAGCATTTTTAATTTGTTCGAGGATTTTTGTTCACAAATTTGTTCTTTATTTCAATTCCCTTAAGCGTGTTTCCGTATAAACTTATTTTCTATAAAATAAAGAGTTTGTTAGAAACCACAAACAAATTTATTTTTATAATTTTTTAGCACTTTTTTGCGGCACTTTTCAAAAATTTGTAGCACTTTTTGGAATTTTTTAAACATTTCTTCTTAACCAAGCTTTGACAACACATTGTGTATCTTTTTTTACTTGATAGTTTCACTGGGTATTTTATACCCATTACAACTATATGTATGTATATAACGAAGGGTTTCGGTATCAAAGTTGTCATTTGCACACTTGCATACTTCAAAACGGAGAGATGAAGAAAAAAACTATATGGTTGTCATACTTTTATTTCATTTTACACCCTTACATATACGAACTACATGAAGAGGTAGAAATATATCCGCATTTCAGTTATGATATTATATGACAAATATTTGGTTAAAACGTATATTTGGTAAATTTGATATGAAAATTAAAAAAAATGAATAAAATATTAATTCTTTGAAATCTGAAGGTTTTCCATTACATTTTTCCAAAACAATTCTGATATAAATTTAAATTATGATAAAATACAGTGTGTATATTTTAACTCAACCCAATGTATATGTACATATATTTTGCAAATATTTATACTGAGATCCCTGATTTTGTTAATATAAATTTTCATTTCATCATTTTATTTATGGTATTTTATGTCTTTATAGAACATTATGTATGCTTTCATATAACTGTGTTGATACTAGAAGACAGCCAATTGAAACATATAAGGTGGATATATGACGAAAGTGTTTGTCATCCAGGACAATGTACATTTTTAAATGAAACGTATGTTGAAAGCAAAAAAATCTGTCGCGTTACAAGTATTTGGGAGTTTTTTGAGATATAGCATATTTCTAAGTATTTCCAATGCATTTTTATGAATATCGTTCAGTTTCACTAAAAAATTACCAATGAAGTGCAGATTTCCTTTTTTCTACATTTTTTGGCCCAAGCCCTATTGGTGGTGATCGGTAATAATTCAGTTAAAACTCACATTTATATTTTCGTCCGATTTGATTATAACAGTTTTCTTGAACACTACATTTACCGATGTTGAGAAGTGAGACAATTTGACTCATACCGGGAAAGAAAGCAATTACAATTCAACTTATATAAAATAAAATATATTATCGGAAAACTCATAAAAAAGTATATACATACAATTTAAATTTTTATTTACGGAGCCTAGAGTAAGAAATGTTTCAGACCTAATTTTTGCTCGAAGATGCAGAATATCAGATCACTCCTTCTAAACCACTCCCACAAATAGTTCAAATTTTGAAAAATAAATTTATAATATCCTGAGAAAGTATTAAGCGTTTTGAAACAAACTTATATTTTTACTAAAATCATATATCGTATTCCTAGGTGAGAATTATGGGTCCGTTCCTGCTGGTTCCTCTCCCACAAAGGGTCGATATATTGAGAAGTTCGAAATACCTTAAAATAAAAAGTGGTGTCTAATTTGATATAAACTCTGCACATCGTAATATACTTGTCAAATTTTCTTTGAATCCGGAAAGGAGATTTATGGACCCACTCCTTGTAGTAATACCCCTATAAATGTGATAATGTGTAAATCCATTATCCGATTTCAACACTTCGCATAAAAATAATATTTTTACCAAATCTAGATCATATTCGCAGATGCTGCCTATCGGTGCAAAATTCGAACATAGAGAAATGCATAGTTCGTCGTAAAACTTTACTAAACCTTTACCTTCCAGTTGACTCCCATAAAGAGTTAACATTTTGAAACTTCTACATCTGATATGAAGCCAATACGATTCAAATGTTATTAAAATAAAAAGAAAGTACTTTCAGCTTCCAGTAACTCCGCCAAAAATGGTTCTCCGAAGACATAGACAACACCGCAGCAGCACCAAAAATCATACAGCAAATGACGTAGGCTAAGGGTGTATATATGTCAACGACTCAGAAAGAGATTCTATCCATATTCTCAAAAGAAACCATGGGTCTATCTCGTTTCCTTTTGCCTGTTACAAACATATGCACAAAGACATAATACACTGTGTTGAAGGGCATAAAAATACTTACTTATTGTCTTTTAAAAAAATTAACCCCCTAATAGTCATTTAAAAATTAAACGCTCTGCGCTTAAAGTCACAAACGAACAATCTACGGTAATATCAGACTCTATGACGAAAAATATATTTCTTAAAATATCCACAACTACTAAATTCCTAGTAAAAATATTCCTTAAAAAATCACGACTGTGATCCTTAAAAAATATTCTTTTTATAATCAATAGAAATGTATCCTTTAAAAATCTTTATAGTCTTTGAAAAAATACTCGGGGACAAATCCACTTATACAAATATTATTTGAAAAATCCACGACTTTTATAGATCTAAAAATATATTTTTTTGAAAAATCCATCCTTTATAGAACATGAATACACATTTTTTGTAAAATCCACGATAATTCTAGATCTAGAAAAATATTCTTTGAAAAATCTACTCCTTATATTCCATAAATCCTCCTACATTCCTTGAAAAATATTCTTTAAAATATCATGCTTTTTATAGTCCTCTATGAAAATTCACACCTTTCATAGCCCTTAAAAATATTCTTTAAAATATCCAGGTCTTTTATAGTCATTGAAAAAATATTATTCGGAAAAACCACCATCTTTTATACTTCATGAAAAGACATTCTTTAAAAAATCCATACCTCTTGTAATTCTTGATTCCATGTCCCTAAAATTGGGAAATAGTTTACCGTCTACAGATCTTTTACTACCTTATATGTCAAAGATTATACTCATTAAGGACTACACAGTTGATCTTCCAAAATGTTTTCCTCAATTTCGTAAATTTATTTAATTCACATAAAGTCGGTAACCACAATAACAATAAGAACAGACACTGTCTAAAACCGGCAACAACAAAAACCTAAAACTTTTTTCTGGAGGCCGTGCAAAGTTATGACGACTTATCCCGGCTAATAAAACAAACAGGCCAACAAAAACGCTTCACAAAAATACCGACCAACTACTCAAAAATAATCATGCAACATCTAGGCAAACATAGATCTCAAACAGGCAGTAAAACATGACAATAAGAGACATACGCTTATCCCGTAAGGACGCCGATCACGTACTGAAGAAACACACAAATATGAAAAGAAATACAAAAACAACAAACAGCAACAACAACAAATGTACGCATGCGCGTAGTTGAAACAGCAAAACGACCAACCAACCGACCGACCATACGCACATGTAGTCAATTTACGTTTTAATGGCGATCATAAATCATCTAATTTCGAACTGTGGCCACAACTGCCACGCCACCAACTGCACCATCCAAATACCACCGGAGCACTCATAAAACTTTATCCCGAAAAAAAAAACCGAACAGAAAAACAGAAGTGCTCCAATTGTGGCCAAAAACATAGAGGACAACATCGTGGTAGACAACCGCGTACCAGTAGTGGGACCAGCCAACGGACGGACTGACTGACTGAAAAGCAAAACATAAAACCATGGCACAAACAGCCAGAAAAACAATACCCAAACACAGAACAACGACATCTGTAGCCTGAAGTTATATTTATGTTTTTAACATCATAGAATTGTTGTAAAAGTTTCAAATGACACAAACGTTCAATCATGCCGCGTACAGCAACAACAACATGAAGCGATCGCCCATGCACTAGGCTATCCGAAATAAAATGAAAAAAAAAAACGGCGACTCCTCCTTCTCCAGATCCTGCTCCCATAGAGTTTACAAACTGCCAAACAACATAATAGTCATTTAGCCTGACTTGACTAAGGTTAATAATAGCAGGAAAGCTGTAGCTATTATGTCTGGAACCTAGCGTTCCATATTAGTGCAACATCTTGAATGGATTTTTTGCTTTTTGTTTTCTTCAAAATTTATATGATCGACCAAGATGTCATTGTTGGGCACAGTGTTTCGATGGCTTATATGTTGTGAAGAACTAAATCTAATTAAAAACATCTCTTCTAGGCCTTGAAAAAATATTCTTTGAAAAATCCACGCCTTTTCAAGACCTTGAAAAAATATTCTTTGAAAAATCCACGCCTTTTCAAGACCTTGAAAAAATATTCTTTGAAAAATCCACGCCTTTGGTAGACCTTGAAAAAATATTCTTTGAAAAATCCACGCCTTTGGTAGACCTTGAAAAAATATTCTTTGAAAAATCCACGCCTTTGGTAGACCTTGAAAAAATATTCTTTGAAAAATCCACCCAGGCTTTTTCTTTGAAAAATCCAGGCCTTGGATAGTCGTTGAGAATTTTTCTTTGAAAAATCCAGGCCTTTTCAAGGCCTTGAAAAAATATTCTTTGAAAAATCCAGGGCTTTTCAAGGCCTTGAAAAAATATTCTGTGAAAAATCCAGGCCTTTTCAAGACCATGAAAAAATATTCTTTGAAAAATCCACGCCTTTTCAAGACCTTGAAAAAATATTCTTTGAAGAATCAAAGCCTTTTCAAGACCTTGAAAAAATATTCTTTGAAAAATCCAGGCCTTGAAAAAATATTCTTTGAAAAATCCAGGCCTTTTCAAGACCATGAAAAAATATTCTTTGAAAAATCCACGCCTTTTCAAGACCTTGAAGAAATATTCTTTGAAAAATGCACGCCTTTTCAAGACCTTGAAAAAATATTCTTTGAAAAATCCACGCCTGTTATGGCCCTTGAAGAAATATTCTTTGAAAAATCCACGCCTGTTATGGCCCTTGAAGAAATATTTTTTGAAAAATCCACGCCTGTTATGGCCCTTGAAGAAATATTCTTTGAAAAATCCACGCCTGTTATGGCCCTTGAAGAAATATTCTTTGAAAAATCCACGCCTGTTATGGCCCTTGAAGAAATATTCTTTGAAAAATCCACGCCTTTTCAAGACCTTGAAAAAATATTCTTTGAAAAATCCACACCTTTTCAAGATCTTGAAAAAATATTCTTTGAAAAATCCACGCCTGTTATGGCCCTTGACAAAATATTCTTTGAAAAATCCACGCCTGTTATGGCCCTTGAAAAAATATTCTTTGAAAAATCCACGCCTTTTCTATACCTTCAAAAATATTCTTCGAAAAATCCCCGCATTTTGTAGCCCTTGAAAAAATATTCTTTGTAAAATCTCCGCATTTTATACTCCCAGAAAAATATTCGAAATAATCCGAACACTGTACATTCGCCATGTGGTCGGTGGTAGTGCAACAACTGAATAGATATTTTTTTTGTCTTCCATTTTTTCCCTGTGTCGCAATGAGATCAATTTTTTATGATCGATCAGTCTATTAACATGCAACAACACAGCCACCAGTACACCACCAGCACGAATATACCAACATACATTCATTTCAATTCATCCATCCATCTCTCAGCTATGACTCTGATGATATTCCCATATCCATGCGTCTCGTCTTGCCATTCGAAACACTGGTAATTCATATCGTTAACGTTAATATCTGCCATTATTATTAGTAGCATTTATTTGCCTGTTTCCTTGGCAATGAATGTCGCAAGTAGTCATTTTTCGGGGTGTAGATCTACTCACGTGTTGGAGAATTCCATTGTGATTTGTAATGACACTTATCGGTGCGCTAGTGTATGTGGCGTGTTAAATTAGTTTGAGTGAAAAAAAAAAACAAATACCAGAATTTTTGTGGTCTTTGCATGTAGACTAATTTTATTTTAAAATTTATTTTAAGGTGCTCCAGCATGCTTTTCGATATGAGTCATATACTCGTGTTCATAGAACAGGAAGTGCTCTATGAGACATTTGCTTAATCAATCATTCTATTCTTAAAGCTAGATTTTTGGTAGAAACAATGTAAATACCAGTCAGAATATTTTGCTATGACATTGATTGCAGTGTGTCATATTTTTCACTTCTCCAAATTTATCTCGAAATAGTTAAGAAAACATGGGGTATAATATCTGAATGCTGTAACCTCGCCCTGTTTCTATCAGCCTTAGAATACGAAGATGGGTAAGCTAAAAATCGGTTCAATTATTTTCTTTGAGAAGGCAAACATTTAGGGTCCGGAAAGCCCCCCTGGATTCAACAGAGTATTTCCAGTGGAGATGTTTTCTAACTTTCACCTTGAAATGCCTGCGAAGTAGATAAAGCGCATGCATTGGATGTTTGGTTTATAAAATGCCATATATTGGTCCACGTAGAAACCCCTATAATGCTTCCGCCACATTTTCGGTATTTTGAAGGTGAAAAACATTTTGCAGAATATTTTCAATATATGCCCATGAATTTTATGGTCTGTGTGAGCACCATATAGAGCACATTTTTTAAACTAACTATAAAACCAGAGGTAGGACTTACGTATCCACCATTATGCGACGCATTTCGCCGGTGGTTAAGCGGCTCATCAGGCATTTTGGGCTATGTGGCTTTACAAAATAGAGTAATTCTGAAACTATTATTTTGTCTGACCTCCGTCTTTTTTGGAAAAATGCCATTGTTATTTAGTGTTAGAGGCTTTGAGAAAACAACATATTAAATTCAAGGCACTCAGTTTGGAAAATTAGGATTGGACCTTACACTTACGTCTGACCTTTGTATGGTGGCTATGAAGAAACATTGAACTATATGTTGAAAATAAGTTGCTTTCACACCCGAAATTCCAATTTGCAGACGCATCGGTGGTAGATGGTAGGCTAACTATTTAGAAAAAAAAAATGGAGCGGGATCTTTATGTACAGGCTACGTCAAAATATAAACTTATATTGAACATTTCTGCATTAATATCTTTCACCATCTAAGAATCCGGTATGATAAATTAAAGTCTCTTCAGTTTTCTCATTTCGTTTTTTGCCCGAAATTATGGTATAATAACTGACGCATACCGGATTCGATGACTGTGGGTGCCCAGCTAAATTCTCTCACCTGTCACCTAATTCACTATGGGCGCAGCCAGAATATTACTTACTTAACTGGCTTGTGACAGAACGGTTGTTCCATAAGCCGAGATTAAAATAGAGTTCCATGCCCGTCGGTCTTCTGCGCATCTCATCCAATTTGAAAGTCCATGAGATATTGTCTTCTACTTGATCTTTCCATCGGATTCGAGGCCTTATCCTACTACGTGAACGATCAGTTGGTCGCTTCTATATGCCTTTTGTGCTCACCCATTCTCACAACATGACATATGTCTGACAATGCCGATGTCCGAGAATAGATGGTACAACTCATGGTTCATTCGACGGTGATATTCACCGTTAGTTAGATTGGCCTATAGGTCTTTCAAAGAATTTTTCTCTCAAGACCTGTCTTATCTGCTGGCGCAAGTACCCATATGTCTAATCCATATAACACCCCGGGTCATATCAGCGGCTTGTGGAGTATGAGTTTGATTTGGCGGGAAGTGGTCTTGTTCCTAAAAAACTTACTGAGACCATAGTAGCATCTGTTGGCCAAGACTATCTTTTTCCGAATTTCAAAACTGATGTCGTTACTTTTATTTATGTCAGTACCGAGGTATATATAAATCGTTCACGAGGTATATAAAATCGTTCGGTATATAAAATCGTATATAAAATCCCAGTAGGCCCGAGTCTACTGGACGTCTTGTGCTATCATATCATCATCTTCGTCTACTCGCCATTACTGTCATTCCAATTTTGCCAAAATCCTTCCCAATTCGTTCAAAGGTGGCTGTTACATCTAGTTGCATATCGTCACCTTCACTGAATCCTCGTTCGGTATTGAAGGGTTTCGAAAGATCATTTCCCACATTAACTGCCGACCTTGTGTCAGTTTAAGTCATCCTGCATAGCCGTATTAATTTTGCAGACATGGCTTAATGGGAGCTCCCAGAAAAAACTCATGTTATGATAAGACCTTGAAAATACCGAAAAAGACAGGAAAACAAATTCTCAAAATATCGATTAGTTTGGTAGTGGGATTTGACATCCAATGACAATATGAAATACCAAATTACAGGCGGTAACCGTTATACAGAATGGCGGTACCGTTATATGTGATACCGTTATATAAAACTGGGGTCTTTGGTACGGACTTGTGTTATGCAATGAGAACCCCAAAAGCAAATTTGGCTAAAAAACCGTCAAACTATCGAATATTAGGAAGTGCCTTTAAGTGGGGACTACACTAAAACTTGGACCGATATATCCCATTTGCTATATTAAACATCCTAGGAGTACTAGTAATGCTTGTTCAAAAGTTCGGAGCTCTATGTTTAATGTTGTGATCTCTATTGTGGTTTCAATAGACTGACGGACATGCGTAAATTGACATAGAATTTTATTCTGATCAAGAACATAAATACTTTGTGGGGTCTCCAGTTAGCATTTTGGCAAAAAAGATTTTGTTAGGCATGATTTGGTCTCATACAAAAATCCTTGGATTCCCTAGTTTGGATTCCGTAGTGCAGTCATACTTTAATTCAAATTTAAATATTTAATTTCAAATTTCCCCATTCCCATTATAGGCATAACGTTTTTTTAATAACTTTTGTAAGAATGACAGTTATCAAATAAAACAGCAGCAGGGAAAACTGGAAAAAAATACTTCCCCATTCTTATCTCTGCTTACATTTCAAACCCAACAAGGTCGCATTGGACAATTTTCTGCTAATAGGGCAGTGTAAAAGTTAGGCAAAAAAACGAAATGAAATAAAATAACAAAAAAACACATCCACATAATGGTGGGAGTGATGACAAGTGATCCCTTCCCCTCTCACCATGGAAGGGAATGAGCTTTGCATAAAAAATCAACTGAAATTAAAATATTTAACTTAACCAGAAACAGAAGAATGAAAAAAAAAACAACTCAGCCACGAGTGTCGACTCTGACCATTGTTGAGTATCACATCTCGTGTATGTTGTCGCCTGCATTTTTAGGTTGATACTGATGCCGTTCATGCTGCTGCCACTGTGTGGCGGCTGCTGTGCCTGTGTATTATATTTTGTGTGCCACCAAAATGTTAACAGTAAAAAGTCATAAATTACATTTTGTAGGCGTTGGCAGGTGTCGCCAGTGCTGTCTAAAATCGCGATAAATCTTCATGTTTGAAATAAATTTCATACAAAATTGCTTCACTGAATTTTTCGTCTTTTCTCTCTTCTCTTCTCTTCTCTTCTCTGCACTTCACTTCGCACCACACATTCACAGCAAACACCCACACTTTGTCCTTTTCTGATCCCTTTTTACTTGACTTGTCGGAAGTTGTGTTCATGGGTCTGTGTGTGTCTATGTGTATGTTGAATTTTTGCTGCATTATGTAAAAGCCGAGATGAGTTCAGTTGCAAATGTTTAATATCAGTCATACTACCGTATTTTTGGCTCAAACACCATATCTATGTCACTACAGCCACATCCACTATTTTGAATTTAGTTATATTTTAAAAATATACACTGAGAGAAATTTTAAAATTTCACACAAAATATAAATTTTTAGACAAGCTTATTTGCACCATATCTGCATAATGAAGTCGTATACTTAATATTTGAATCATCAATCACCATACGTACCTCTGACCAATTTGGCATTTAGTTCTGTAAATCATTAAATTTAGAACCTAATCTGGATTCTCATGTGTATATTATATATCAGGCGGCCAAATTTGTCGGTTTTCCTTTGTATTCGGTATTATGGCCACGTTATTAGTGGAATTGGCTCAAAATATATATGTTAAGTTCTCACTCGATGTAAAAAGTTTCTACCAAAAATGATCGAAATCGGTCTACGTTTTGGTTAGGCCCTTATTCTATCTCTACTCCTCCATTATTTAATATTTGTAAGACTTGCGGCACGTAATTAAAAATTAAAAATCGGGCCTTCTTATATATGGTATAATGTAGATAATGTAGAGCTGAATAGAGAACTGTATAGGTAAGGCTAATTTTTTTACAGGTCGGTATAGGTGAGAAATAGCTCCATTGAGGACGACGTTGATAAGAAAAGTTCTATGGATAATTTCAATTGAGGGATTTCATCTGACGTCTGTATCGGTAACGGAGAAGACAAAGAAGACTGTATTAGTAAATAGGAGCAGAATAGAGACACGTTTAAATAGGATATACATGGATAAGGCACAAACCTATAAATTTCGGTATAGGTACGAATGAACTGTGTAGAGGTCTTTAAAACTATGCAGTTGTTCAGTAGAAGTTTGTAGGAGCCTAAACCAAAAGGGGGTTTTTACAGGTCAGTATAGGCAAGGAGGAGCTTAATAAAAGTGATTGTAGGTAAGCATGGGGGTTTTAAGGTTCGTATAGATAAGGAGAGGATCAACTGATGTATCTAAGCCAAAGCTATATATATTTCTATATATCTAAGGAGAAGCACTATAGACATCTGTAAATAAGTGAAAAGAGACCTACACAGAGGGCTATATGTCTATGGAGGAAACAAATAGAGTTCTTCATGGGTACGGAGTAACCCAATAGACAAATACAGACTTCTTAAGAAAATTAACGCGAAGTTTAAAATAGCCTGTTAATTATTGTAGCCAAACGTGCCTTCTGTTTTGGGAAGAGAAAAAAACTTAACGTGTCAAGTCTGGTGAATCGTCGGTTGAGCCAAAAACACACACGCAAGCATCGATTTGGGATTTGGGTGTAAAATTAATGATTGGCTTCACGCGTACGATTCACAGCTTCAAGGTAGTGTTTTGTATTGACCGTACGACCTTTTGACAAAAAATTCATAATGTACCATGACATTGCAGTCAAAAACACAGTGAGCAAAACCTTCACCTTTACCGAACATCGCTAAAATATATCAACCTTTACGAGTATGTTTGAAGATGATTGAAATATTATTTACCCTTATTGAATGAATCGGATTTTATGGAAGAGAACTTCTATTCAGTTTCCAAAAGTAAGGTATTTGGTAACCCTATAGATGTATTCATACATTTAAAAGAGGGGCAATATAAGCATGCATGGGTAAAGAGCCGCTTTTTAGTAGTGTCTGTAGGTAAATAGAAGTTCAAATGAGGCATGCATGGTTGAGGAAAAAATCAGCAGACATCTCTTTGGAGGAACCGAGTAGATGTCTTTCTGGAAAAGGAGCAGCTTCATAGAGATCTGTATTGGGAACGTATTGGGGAAATTACCTATGATTGTATAGAGGTCCTTAACAGAAAACTGCATATTTAAGGAAATGTCTATATAGGTATGGAGGATTCAGAGTTTCATGTGAGTATTAATGAACTCAATAGATGTCTGTATAGAACCCGAAATAATGATGCATATGCGAGGATAGAAAGCTATTGGGTTCTGTGTAGTTAAGGGTAATTCTATGCAGTTCCGTTAAAATATGGTGGATAATCCTTCTGTAATATAGCATGGTTAGGAGACTCCTAATAAAAGTCGTTTAAAGCAAGAATAAATCCATAGAGGGCCTTGGGGAAAAGAGATCTATATAAAATCTTGTGTGGGGGACAAAATATTTAAATAGGGTATGCATATATGTCAGTAGGAACTATCCAGAGGTCGTATATGGAACAGAGGGCGCATCAGTATATCTCTTCACCTCACTGGGAAATTGAAAGCCACATCCGTCGTGAAGTATGAAAAAGGTGTGTATGTTTGTCTCTGAAATAAGAATAATGTATAATTATATTTTTATATAATTAGACCCTACACTAATTCAAGAATATCCCTTTAGTTGTTAAAAACCTTAACAACAAAATATCGCCAATTTTTGTGTCAACATTAAACAACGGCAGCAGTGTTTGCAAAACTTCGATCATTGAGCTCAATTCAGAAGACAAACAAAAATGGCTTAAAAGTCAGATCATATCCCTTACAAGCAAAATTCTAATAAATTAAAATTATTTCAGCTGGGCACTGCTATTCCGAAATTTTTCGCAAAAAAAAAAATGTATACCATGGAAGCAATTATAGATCTGTGTTTAATTATCCATCTCTAATACAAAAGGACTGAAAGCAAATGTCGAACTTTGAGAAATTTTAATTTAATTCTCAGATGTAATTTCGTATTAACTGCGATATAAATACAACCTCATTGAAAAACTATGATCATTAAGCTCGACTCGAAATAGAAAAACTGGCTTACATATCATTCAAATGATATCACCCTTAAAGGCAAAACTCAAATAAATAAAAATTTAATTCATTTCAATGATAATACCATATTTTCCTTTTTTAATTTTTCAGTTGCATTCCTGATTCTTCCTGTATTAGTGGTATGTTCATTTTTATAAATTTGTTGCAATAATTATCTCAGTGTATTTTATCTAAATTACACGGTAGTACTTGTGGCTGTCGGTTCTGGGGAATGTTCGTAGGGTTAGGATATTCGATAGTGATATGAAGAAGACATGTTAAATGAAGAAAGGAACACAAAAAAAACATTCTACTACTACTCGACAACTAACATAAAATAGAAGATGAAGAAGAGCATTTACATGTTTACAATATGTTACACATACAATATTTATATATACATATATTACGACAATGTTGATGTGTCGAGAAGAGGAAGAGTTGAAATGCTGGTGTTGAGGACGTTTAGGCAGGTTTGAGAGTAGTATCAGTAGCGTGTCGTTGATAATATAAAAGATTTTATAAATTATGAATCCGTTAGTATATTTAAAAAAATCCAAGCCTGCTGGTCATTGAAAAAATTCACGTTTATTGCTCTGTAGGTCCTTGGAAAAAAACTATTTAAAAAAGCCATGTTTATTGCTCTGTAGGTCCTTGGAAAAATCTATTTAAAAATTCACACTTATTGCTGTGTTGGTCCTTGAAAAAAATCTATTTAAAAATCCACACTTATTGCTGTGTTGGTCCTTGAAAAAAATCTATTTAAAAATCCACACTTATTGCTGTGTTGGTCCTTGAAAAAAATCTATTTAAAAATCCACCCATATTGCTGTGTAGGTCCTTGAAAAAAATTTATTAAAAAATCCACGCTTTTTGCTCTATAGGTCTTTGAAAAAATTTATTAAAAAAATCCACGCCTTGGTTTAGGAAGTCCTTGAAAAAATTTATTTAAAAAATCCACGCTTTTTGCTCTTCAGGTTCTTGAAAAAATTTATTTAAAAAATCCACGCTTATTGCTCTGTAGGTCCTTGAAAAAAATTATTTAAAAAATCCACACTTATTGCTCTGTAGGTCCTTGAAAAAATGTATTTAAAAAATCCACGCTTATTGCTCTGTAGGTCCTTGAAAAATTTTATTTTAAAAAATCCACGCTTATTGCTCTGTAGGTCCTTGCAAAATTTTATTTAAAAAATCTACGTTTGTGTTTTTGTTGGTAAAAATATTTATTTAAAAATGTACGGTGATGTTCGTCCTTTAAGAAATCTATCCAAATAAATCCAATCTTATGGCTGTATTGATTCTTTGAAAAAATCTAGGACCTTTGAAAAAATTGATTTATTTATTTAAAAAATCCATGCTTCAGGATTTGAAAGGTCCCATTTTGTGGCTCTGTTTGTGGTTTTCAAGTTAAGTCCTCCGGATCCACGTTAAAACCTCCTTCAATTTAGCAACGTCTCTGTTTTGATTTTATACAAAATCTAAACTAAAAGCTTTATGTTTAAAATTCCGTCATTCCCTCTCGCCCCTCCCGCCCCTCCCGCCAACTATGTGACATTACATATGGTAGGAACATAATGAAATTTGCTTGTCACAATAAAACAAATGCAAACACATGCACTTTCCCCCACTCTGTTTCTGCTTTAACATGCAGGAGGTACTCATTTATTTATTCAGTTATTTATTTGTGCATTCATCCAATCCGTCCATTTTCAACTTTCACACAAACACACCCCGACATATATTCCAATCATAGGATGACTGCAGCAGTGTCTCTCATCCGGCCTTTCATGAAGAGCTGCAGCAGTGTCACAGGCTCATACCTCAACTTCCGACGGAAGGTCAAAGCAATGGACATTTTTCGAAAATTTAGAATATTTCAAAAAAAAAAAAAAACAAAACAAATTCTGGCCGGAGAGCTGTGTGACATAAAGAAACTGTTGTTGTTTTCGTGATATGAACATGTACATATTTATATATTTGTACATTTAACTAAGTGCTAAAATTCTCTTATTGCTGCTCAAAATGTCCCCTACAATAGCTAGAAAGAAGATACAAATTTTGATATGTTGCATTCATATGTGTATGCATGTGTGTTTTGAGATGATGGTGTTCCTTGTAAATATAAATGTAAATATTAAATGACAAAGGAGGACATTAAACCTAGAACAAGAATTTTTGTTGTCCAGCAACAACAAAAAAATTAAATGAAATGTAAGTACAAAGTCTTGTTGGTCAACGAAAACTATAAACACAACAGGAGTTCCTTTTTTATTATAGTTTTTTTTTAAATAGTATAAACTTGTTTAATATTTTTACGAGGTAGTTCAGAAGTGGAAAAAAATAAACTACTTATATGGGTTAATTTTTACATGTATTGGTTTATAATATGTTCATACGGTTAATTGGAAGTTTAAATATAACATATATAATAGGAATAGGAAGTTCTTCAACAAAGCCAACCTCTTATAGACCCTGAAAAAATCCACGCCTCTTATAGACCACGTAAAAATATTCTTTAAGAAATCCACGCCACTTATAGATACTCAAAAAATGTTCTTAGAAAAATCCACACCTCTTATAAACCTGAAAAAATGTTCTTTAAAGAATCCACGCCTCTTATAGACCCTGAAAAATTATTCTTTCAAGAATCCTCGCCTCTTAAAGACCCTGAAAAAATAATCTTTAAAAAATCCAGTCCCTGAAAAAGTATTCTTTAAAAAATCCACGCCTCTTATAGACACTGAAAGAGTATTCTTTAAAGAATCCACGCCTCTTATAGACCCTGAAAAAGTAT